>NW_009230730.1:0-75120 GCF_000690835.1 Fulmarus glacialis
GCTGCCGGGGGCACGGGCAGGGACGGGGCCACCCCTCAGAAGGGGGCTGGCACGGTCCCCGCCTCTCAGAAGAAAGCCTGAAGGAACCGTGTCTGTTCAGTGTTATCTCCTTGTCATTTTTTACTATCTGCATTTCGAGTAGGGATATTTAACCAACATTTTTTCTTTTTTTCTCTTATTTTTCTTTTTTTCTTTCATTTTTGCTCTTTGAAGTTTGTCTTTCTGAGGTTTGTGGTGGAGTGTCCCCAAAGTTCCTCCTCCCGCTCAGCCAGGCAAGGCTGGGGGGCTTGTGTAGCCCTTCCTGATGCAAAATGATGAGAGGATTCACAACTCCCATGGCAAGGAGTCATTGCAAGTATGTCTGCAAAGCATGCAGGTGCTAAGAAATTGGGCAGGCACGGAGCCCATGTGGTACTATTAAGTGAAGAGTCATGCGTGGGGGGCTGTATAAACCAGATCACATACGCCACACAAAGTCCAAGCCTGTGTTTGCTCTTCACCCCGTCAGTCCATGATTCCACTTGCACCCAAAATGGAAAAGGGGCACAAAAAAAAAGTTTGGAAAATAAAGCAGGCAAATAATCAGGCTACAGAGAAGATGCGTCTGTTTTTTTTAAAGCGTATTGACAAGTTAATTCAGGTAGGAAATTATTCTGACAGGTAGAGAGTAAAGTTTACTCCCGTGGGCTATTTGTGCTTTATTTAGGGCTTAAATGAAGCACAAAAGCTCATGAAAGACAGAAAATCCTTCAATGTGGAAGACAACCCTCTGGAGGTGAAATACAGCTAATCCAATGCCACCTTCCCCCACAACGTTTGGATTGATGCCTGAGAGCGGTGCGAGGGGTCGGCAGCCCCTGTTAATCCCAGCCCGGGGACTGGAGTCAGAGAGCCGGTTTCTCCAGTACCTCTCTCCACATGGTCTCTGGTAAATGGTCTCTTTTAAGCTCGCCTGTGCACGCTTTGGGGTTGCCAGGCTCCCAGGGAGGATAAACGCCCCTTGGAGACACACGTGGTTGTTTTTAAAACCATGCATTGCTGGGTTATAAACAGAGGCAGGAGCCCAGCCTAAACTGGGACAGCCCCAGACCATTGGTAGCTGGCAGAGAGCTTTTTAATGTGTGGTTTTCCCCTCAAATGAGGAGTCATCTGTTCTTCCTGTGGTTAAAACATGGACACGAGCTATGCACCTTGCACTTACATTTTAATGTGGAAATATTATTGCAGAGTCTGAGGTAATTACCCGGTTGTTCCTTTTACTGCACGTAATTACAACAAAATACTACGGGGATAGTTTATAGCAACTCAGTTTAAAAATAAGGTACGTGAAAGCAGTGGTTAGGTTAGGTGATGTTTACACTTCTTCCATTCTGACCAGGCTGTTGCAAAGAAACGTACCCACATCTACCATACGTTAATTAACTTTTTCTAAGAAATTTTCACGGTGAACACCCAGGGCTTAGTCCCCACCTGTTAAGAGGCAGCTCTGCTCCGCTGAAGTCAAGTGGGCACCCACCTGAGAGGAGCTGAAAGCTGACTTCCCCTCCGTGAGCTAGGAGGCATTTCCTCCTCCCTCACTGTGCTGCACGTCTGAGGCCACAGCACTTCTTGCGTTTTAGACCTGCACATACTGGATGGAATTCATCCTTGGCGGTTTTCCTGAATCCAAATTTACACAGTGTTTTGAGCAAGAACAACATTGCATCTTCTATTGCAAATACTTAATATGTGATAACTTTAAGACTTTTCCCCACCACACGGGGCCACGTCCTTTTTTTCTGTCTCTGTGTATGTAGACATGGGGTTGCACTGCTTAGCTATGTTTACATTGCTTGGTTACGCTTATAGGGTCTGGCCGCCTTCTGTGTGATTTTTATTTTGGTCCAGATCCCCTCTTCCCATGTTTGGGGGGAAGACACAAGGGGTTTGCTCTCTGCTGAAATAGCATCCATACAATCTGTATGCATTCTATATGTATTCATGCATACAGATTTACTGCATCAGGGTGAGTTCAGGTGGCTTACCTGATGCTTAGCTGCCATTTCAGGGACTAGGCTTTCTTGCTTCTTACCTCTGTGCTGTATCTACTCAACCAAACATAAAGGGTTTAATGTGATTGTTAGCAGAAGTAATGGAGAGAGTCCTGTTGATTAGAACAGGACCTGAATCAGACCCTTCATTTTTCCCGGCTGTCACATGGGACACATTTATTATTCTGGCCTTTCTTTCTTTTTTTCATCAGAATTCACTGCAGACATTTTTTTCCATCATTATCTAAGAGTTTTTGGAAGAAAAAGTTGCATTTTAAAAAGAGCCTGCCTTGCTGCAGTCTATTCAGCTCACCCATTTCCTGACTCCCGCTGTGCCCTCTTGCTCTAATAGGGTTACAGAGGCTGAGTTCCCCCAACGTTAAGCAGAGAGAAAATCTCAAGGTGATCAGGAACTGTGCATGTAATATTCTTAATTGTTCTATGCATCATTAAAATGTTCATGCATTTCATGCACTTCTGGCTGAAAATTGCCCATTCAGCTTTAACAGCTAATTACAAGAGCGACCAGGCATTCACATGGCACACGCATGCTTATTGGATATGACAGATGGATATGTCCAGACCTCTGATTCATCATTTTATATTTCCTTTCTGAAAGGCTATGTTATCACTGTGCAAATAAACTGTAATTCTGCCCCAGGCCCGACTGCTCACAAAGGAAAAAGGAGGGGAAAAAAACGCACCCCGTGTAGGCAGCTACGTAGCATGGGTGCTAGCTGCAAACACCCGAGGCTGAAGAACCTCTGAAGACTGGCTTTGCTGTAAAAGGGCTGCTCACTCCTTGGAAACAGGAACAGAGGGGACAGATTTTGTGCTGTGCCTCCGGCAGATGCGGCACAGAAAGCGCAGCTCCAGGGGACGCAGAACAAAGGTGGCTGCAAGCCCTCTGCACCGCGTGACTCTCGGCTGTTGCATGGGCCGCTGAGGCTCCTGACACACATTGGGCAGTCGCAGTCTGCTCTGGTTGAAAGTAGGGCTCCCCGAGACGCCCAGCTTTGCCGTCCACAGATTTGGAGCTGGCATGAGGAGCTTCATTCCCTCTGCCACCTTCTGCCCTTCGCATGAGGGGCACAGCCGCCACAGGGTCTGTGACGGGTGACATCGGTTTGGCGTGAGGGTGGCAGGCTGCTGGGCAGGACCCCCACCCTGAGCAGGAGTGGCCCCCCGGGTTTTACCTGTGTAGCGACGAGCTGAGTGATAACACTAGAGACTCAGTGCCGACCGCTCTGGGAAATGCAGTACGTTACCTGTATTTCTGTATTAACATAGATTTTGCAACCCGTTTAACAAAGTTTTAAAATGTTTTCCCCTTAAAGAGATGTATGGCTTTTCTCTAAAAGGTATTTTATTGTAATGGAACAAAAACTTGGTCAATTGGAACAGATATTTTCAAACTACTGTGTCTAAAAAAAGAAACTTCTCTCATGAGGGAGGAAGAAGACTCAGTTGGCTCCCCTACCTCTTCAGGATCAGAAGAAGAGCTGAAGTCTTGTCCACAAGGTCCTAGTGTAACCAAACGCTCCGAATTTGCAGGAGTCAGGTACTTTTTGAGATTATGCAATAATATATACTGGCCCCATTCGTGGGCAGACATCACACGCCCAGCTGACGTGAAGATGTTTTAATCACGTTACCAAAAAATGCCCCATCATTTCAGTGGGAATTTGTACAAGTAAAGACTGGGTCGTGCATAGTATGGAGCCCAGCCATTGCCTAACGTGCAGAAAAGGGATGATATATTCGTAGACATACAGTTCTGGAAGTAGCTTCAACTGATGATCTCATCCATCCTTCTCAAGTCTGATGGGAACAACTATAGTTAGACTGTCCCTTGCTGAGATTTGCATGGACCGGCTTCAGAAGCCACTTCTGAGCACATCAGCTTCATTCCGGTGCAGCCTGTTCCAGTGCATGGTAATTCTTAGAAGTTGGGAAAAAAAAGAATTCCTAATATCCAACTTAAATCTCCTTTGCTGTAAATTATATCAATTATTTCTTGTCTCAGAAATAGTGGATGTGGAGAACAATTGATTATCCTTCTTTTTATAGAAGCCTTTTAAACATTCCTTTTTATATCAGACGACTCGTCTCTTTTCAGTCGTCTTTTTTCCAAGGTAAAAAATTTCCATTCCCCTAAGCTCAGTGCGGAAGTCGTGTTTTCTGAATTATGTCACCCTTGCAGCTCTCCCTTGGACTCTGCGAAGGTGGCTGCCCCTTCTTAAATCCTCTGCTGGAGCATTTCTCTATGTGAAACCAAAGTAGCATCAAGGAGAGTGGGATAAGAATGTCTTATACCAAAACCCGGAGGCGGGGGGATAAGTAGGCATCAGACTAGCCAAAATGTTGATTTTTTTCTTTTTTTAAGCCCACAATAAAATTGGGAGTGAAGTTTCTTCTGCATTACGCATTTTTTTCTGCCAGTTGTCCTGTTTTGACCTTTCCTGTCCCCAGGAGGTATGTACTGACAGCTTCTATTGTATTAAAACAATCTGGTCCTAGTTAATCAATGAGCAAGGCTCTCGGTCTCTACTAGGCTACATGTCTGCATTTCCTCCTCTAAATTGTTCATGTTTTTTCTGCTTTGATGTTCAGCCACTCCATTAATAAAACTTCTGAGAAAATTGCTTACCCTCTCTGTCAAAGGATAGCATCTTGCATGTTCCAGTATTTTCTAGGTCTGAGTTTCCCCTAAATAATTGTTCTTACCCTGGCTTGGATTTCAATTTAAAAAAACATTAACCCAATATTTATTCAGCATTGGCAGCAATAGACCATTCATAGGATTTTATGTCCTGAAGGTAAATAGCTCGTTCCCTTCATTGTTCATTAAAAACAAATACAGTTTGCGCCCTTTGTCTATTCCCTTAAAAAAAACCAACAACTTTTACTATATTGCCCACCAGCAAACATTTCATTATTTATTGTTTAATTGCTGTTTCATACTTGGCATAAAAGATGTAAAATAGGATGTGACTACTAGAGGAGTAATTATTACTGGTGAACAGGAGAAAAAGACCCAAAACATCAGTGGTTGTGGAAATGCTATTTCTCACTCGGCGGCGTTCGGTATCATTAGCCGTGATAGCGATCCCTCTCAGCCGGCATGGTGAACCCTCGCACCATGAAGCACTTGTAATCGTTCCTCTGTGGCGCTGCGCCACGGAGAGATACCATTTTCTAACTCGTTTCTATTGTTTTGAAATGAGATCTACAGTCTGCGGACGCGACCTCTTGAAAGGAGCTCCGTGCTTGATCATCCTCGTCATATTTAACTGGGGTTTATAGTGTCCACTTGAGTCTACTGACACAGTGGGTGAGGAAATAGAGAATTAATCTTCTATCACATTCCCTTCTGTAGAGAAATGTCCTAATTAAACATAGCAGAAAATTACTTTAAAAGTAGCAGGAGGAGGAAAAAGAAAAAATCCTTCCTCTATTGTGGGCATGGGCAATATTAATTGAAAAATTGTAATTTATTCATGCAAAGCTTCTCGCTGCACCTCATGTCCGCAGTGATTTCCCTAACGTGGAACTAGCTTTGCCCCCACAAGAACTTGTGTTAGGAAAATAGAAGAACGTACTATTATTACTGGTTTGCTTCTGGTTGGTTTGCTTCGGCTTTTCTGTGCATATTTAACTGTGTTTCCAAAGTTGAGAAAAATCCCTTAATAATTGCCTCTTCTCTAAGATCTTCTCACTGTGGCAGTTGTCACACACGCTGAGAATTTTCCATTTTAATATTCTGGTCTATTAGCCGCTAAGAGCACAGATAAGATACCGAGAAATGAAAGCCCCCTTTTTAAGCATTTTTGTTTTAAAATGACAACTTTAAATGTATTACTCTATTTAGAAGGAAAAATCTGAGTGGATGGCATGATGGGTAATGATATGTAAATGACCATTCATGCATGAAAATCAGGGCCACAGTTGAATGTATTAAGCAATGACTGATACAATCATTATTTTGGATTTTGCATCTGAAGAGGGGGGATTGCAGATATCAAGGGAATTGCATATTTGAAGAAAACATGCATGTGTGTGTGGAATAAAGAATGTTTTTGACATTTTTGTGTTAAGTATCCTAGTGTCATGCTGGTTGGACTTAAATAAGGTCAATATGTTGGGTTTATGCTTTTCATATCATCTCTGGCTCTCGCTTTGGCAGATCCTCCCTTTCCCTGTTTGTGCAGCATGCCATCGAAGTGCCAAGTTTGTAATGTCAACTCTTCTCAGCTCCCCGTAATGCTTTTATCTACGGAAAGGTGCCTACTGCTCACGTGGGGGAAGAGCTCAGGGAAAGCCAGTCGCTGGCATTTTAAAAAATATGTAAAAATACATCATCGCTACGATCCCTTTGTCGCTCTCAGGCTTACACGCGCGTCCCACGCTGGCAGGGTGGTGCGGGAAAGTTAATGCTGCAGGTCTCGTGGAGCTGCGAGGTCGAGCGGGGGGGCAGCCATCGTGGGTTGACACCGGTCCCTGTCTCCGCACATCACACCTGTGACCGGGGGGATCGCTCAACTGGCAGTTTCTCTTTCAAGGGTCGGGGCGGCTGCTGCAGGGTTTGGGGCCGTGGCACTGGGGTCGCAGGTCGGGAAGGCGAGGGGCAGCACGCAGGCACCGACGCTTCGTATGGCTGCTCCTTCATCCCCCAGCCCGCGCGTTGGCGGTGCTTCTGCTGTTGATGTTACAGACAGGGAAGCGGGACCTTCACGTGGGCTCGGAGTGCAGCTGCTATTCAATCACCTCTGTAAATTTATAAAATTTGTGTATGTAAGTATACGCATATTCTGAGTAGTGCTGCCTAAGTGTAAGCTACAGATGCTTTGTCCTGGTGACCAGGGGTGGCAGGCAGCGGGAAGGCTGTCTGAAGCTGACCCAAAAAAATGAGGGAAGTGTCTCTGGGGATTACTGTCGGGGAGGTGACAGTATAACTCACTATGCTTCCCTAGCCAGAGCTCTGCAGCCGCTCTGCTTTTAAAGCACCGCTTTCACGAGGAGACTGGCAGTCAAGACTGCAATAAGAAGAGGACGTGGTATCGGTGGATACTTGAGACCGTGATGTTTTCTTGTCTCATCTCATTTTGTACTATGAACTTTAAAGAAAAAAGAAAAATCCATTTTGGAATAGGAGAAAAATAAGCTTCTGTTATACAATATCTGCATTAATGGATTCCTTCTATCAAAGGCAGAAAATAGCTGTGTTACTAAATATAATTAATGCATCTCGAGTTTGGAGAACATTATGCTAAATGTCCATGATACATTCTCTGTCCCCTTCGGCAGTAGCGTATGATCAATTTTGCTACTCTGTCCTTACCTAATTATTGCTGTCGCTAATGAAGGGAAGTAGAGAAAAACATGTCTTAGTAGGTTAATAAGCCATCCAGAAAATTATATTAGCATGATCAATCCTTAATGATTATGGTTTCTCATAATATTAGATCACCTGAAAGGTGGTTTTTGTAGGAGATGGTAGGGGAAGTGGATATCATTTTGCAGCCATTCTTCCAGGTGTGCTCAGTTGGTAAAAACCAACTCTCCAAAAGGAGAGAAAAGCAGTCAAACTTTGGCTTGGGAGTTTTGAGTGCTCTTGCAAACATTGATTTACTTAGCGGAGCTCGTTTATTTTATCATACAAGCATCTGGAAGGGCACCAAGTATGGGAGATTTTCTACCTTCCCTCCTTCCACGAATATTTGTGGCATTGGCTTTCACCTGGGCTGATGGTGTGCGTGTTCTGTGTTGCTTGTCATAAGTTTTTGTGAATAAGCTGGCAGTCTCAGATCAGTCTGAGCAGCCTTCCAACTGGCATTTTCCCCCTTCCTTCTCGCCATGATGATACACCTTCATTTGCAATCTAGTATCTTGTTTAGCATCTGTCAGGATTTCTTTCATTTGTTTGTTTTTTGTCTCGTTGATGCTTCTTCAAGTACCCGTGTATGCCAGTACTGCAGCATACTCAGGACATGTTTATTTTGATGAAAGCATTTCTCTTATAGCATGTCCAAGGCATTAAAATGAATAGCAGAGGGGAATGATCCTCAAACATCAGACTTTTTTTTTTTTTTTTTTAAAGATTTTCCCCAAATTAAACTGAATCACAATCCTCCCTTTTAATTTGTTAATTACACTTCTGCAATGGTAATGCAATCAGTGAATATAGCTAAAGTGTTTGTGTGTGGGAATCAATATTAATGAGAAAGAGCATATTTGCAAAGTGAGATACGGATCAGCTATTTGCTTTGCATCCGTCTGCCAGTGTACGGCTGCTCTAAACTTGACCCACCTGAGCCGTGCAAAGAAGCGCAGTTGCAGGAAGAGAAGGGGAAGAGTCCCTCCAGGTCATTCACTCCCTATAGTCCCTTCTACACTTTCCGTACCCGGGAGAAGGTACGGAACAGGGTGCGCTGCCGTTCAGCTGGGAGAGGCCCGCATTTTGGGCAGCACAGCCCTCGGATGGCTCGAGCTCCGGGGCTGCGGTGCCTTGGCCAGAGCAGAAAGTCAGGGCTTTCACAGCCTGCCTGCCCTGACTGACTTCACAGGTGACAAAACTCTGAGCGAGCTCATAAAGGTTAATCATGACTAAGTGAGAATGAAATCTGGCATTTTCCTGCTGGGCTTCCAATTTTCTGTATATGTAGTGTATTGAAGCTAAGTGAGATTAAATGTTTAAACCTTTCGTGCCATATGGCTCCCCCTATATCATAAACACATCTGTAAAATTATACTCAGAAGGGCAACATCGTTCTGGTGTAAATGGATTTAAATCCATGCTTCTCTGCTGCTCATATCAAGACTGAGTTTGACGTGTCGCACTCAACATTTGTCCTGTTAGTGAAGGTCTGGGAGGTTTTTCCCTGCACAGTCACGTAAATTCTGGGTGACAGCACAAAAATAGATTCCCAGTTTATCCACAGACCTGGCCCGTGGAGGCTCCTTCTCCTAAATCTTTGCCACCCTTCCAGGAGTGGCTGCGCTACTCATGAACTCCCTTGCCTTTCTGCTAAGGCTATCAGCAGTGCTGCCAGTATTTGTCACGGCTTTTGTACCGTGGACATGACTATTCCACCGCATAAACCATAAGGCGTACAGTAAGCCAGTAATGGTTCTACTCACGCAGTGCCTCAACTTCCCACTAATAATGGAAATAAAAAGGAAAAACACAGTTCATCTGATTTTTCCACATTTGTCCTGAAAGGTCATCTTACTACTGGACATTTTCATGCAATTAACTGATGCAGTATGTTTTTGTGTTTGTTGAAGAATAGGGTTATATAAAAGAGGATCTATGTTGCATAAATACTGCATCTCCTCTTTTGCAGGACTTAGAAACTTTGCAGTTGCCCTCATCTTAGCTTCTAGCAAGTTCCTTAGGTGCCTGCACTCCTGTGCGCCCTGAGCTACAGCAGAGGCCCAAGGACTGCCTGGCTACAGGCTTGGGGAGGCAGAAATACTTTTACACATGTTCCGAGGAATATTTTTACGACTAGATCTGAGCTGGATTTTCTTTTTTCTTTAAATGGAAATTCTCACTTACAGAGAAAGGAGCGAACAGAGGGATGAGCCCTGGTTGTGCAAGTTTAGAGGATCGGCTCAGCGGTGACAATTGCAGATCAGGGAGTGCTACTGCGGAAATATTAAATTCTTCTGGGGCTGTGAAGGGGGATTGGGGATCGCCCTTTTGCATACAGGCTGACCACTGAGCTGGTGGAGGAAAAGGCAGATAAGGAGCCATCTATCATGGCTCCCAACCACAAGGGTACAGCCTGGCTGAACGTGGTTTTGGACTGCCAGTTTTGGCACCTGGCTGAGCTGCCTTCTTCTGCAGAGCATCAGCTTGGCACGTCTTCTCGATTTCTGAGCTCCAGGGCTGCGCCTGCTCTCAGTTACGTGTGTGTAACCTGCATTAGCACCACAGAAATAAAAAGAAAGGAGTATAACATGGAAGAAAAGCCGAGTGGGAGAAGAAAACTGCATGCCTCTTGTTGAATTCAGTGAAAGGTGGTCCCAAGTAGTTTTTACAGTAGAGCCACTTTACACCACCCTGATTATGTAAATGGAACATAAAGTAGATTGGACTTTCACTCGCTCTGACACTCCCTTCCATTGCCAGAGTGATTTACAGAAGCCTTAGTGTAAATTAGAATCAGGACCAGTGTCTGCGGTCCGCATTTTAGGATTTAAAACCAGTCATTTCCCAAGATAATTGTGGTGCAGTCAAGACTAGGAGCAGCTTCCTAAAATTGGTTAATACCCAGATTTGGGTTTCTTCAGTGGCTTAAATGGAGTGGCATATTATCTCCTCTATAGTCTGCCTAAAAGATAGATTTGATGCCTGCGAGCAAACACATGAAATTGCTATAGGCTTCCACTCTTATAGCCTGCCACCTATTTGATTTATGTGATAAGTGATCTCAGATGACCCTCCAAGGCACTGAACCATTAGAGAATTATGTTGCACAGCGATAAGAAATCTTCAGAGATACCTAAATCTTCTTTTACCACTGGGAGTTTCATCTGTTCCAGAATAAAGAACATTTTTATGTATGATGTTGCTATCTTGCTAGCCATACTAATATTCAAAAGGATACACAGACTTAAATCAATAGCAAAGTGACAAAGACCTTAAAACTGAAGTAGTCACCAAGTGGATGCTAGACAGCTCTTCTAGGTTTTATCTTTGTTCTTTTCATTTTCTTTCTTGAAAGACGAGTAGCTGTAAGGGTTCATATTCAAGTCTTCTGTTAATAGTTCCACCAGGGAGGAAGCTGGCAAAAGTACCCTTTCAGTGCGGAAAGCCCTGGAAAGTCACATCACCCATTTGGGGCTTCCTTATTGTAGGCTTTGTCAAACCATGGGTTGGATCCTTCCTTATTTTTTTCACTGATTTCTCTAAATTCGGTGATCCAGGTTCCTCTCTGCCTAGAATGAATAAGTGCTTAGGACCTCAGGTGGGGTGTGAATTCTTGACAGAGGTCAGGGAAAGCACAGACGGGTAACTTCTGTGGTTTACATCCAACTGTAGGATCTTCCCCTGCAGAGGAAGGCACTGCTGACTCACATTCCTCCAACTGAACCTATATCTAATGCAGTATTTGCTCGACAGAATCTGCTTTAAGTGCAGTGTTACAGCATGTATATAGTCCATATGTTCCATCCGTCAGATTATCTTTGCCTCATGTGTTTAGTGCATGAAGCATAAGGTATCCAGCAGTCAGCTCCTGTTTCAGGCGGTATGGGATGCAGCTTCTGCCCAGACATACAAGAGGAGGAGCAGGGGCCAGAACCAGTCTCTCTGCTTTTCAGCAGAGCCCAAAGATGCCGGGGCTCTTTGCCGGTCCGCAGGGAGAGGGTGTTTGGCAGTCCACGGAAGGGATGAAGAGGGTTTCAAGCCTGGCCTGCTCCCCTCCACTCTGGCACGTAGGGCCACAAGCGGCTCACACTTGACTCTCCCCCTGAGTACCTTTGGTGGCCGTTTTTCTGACAAATAAGAAAAGCGTTATGGTATTGGGTACTTTCCTGGACTGCAGCTTCCCATCTCCCTTGACACAGTGCTGAGGTTTAATGATCTGTGTGGCCAGGCAAGTCAACCTGAGGGAGAAATCAGACATCATCTTTTTCTATTTCTCCTTGATCCTGAAAAATCTTCTGGTCCTTGCAATTACGACTACAGTAATCTCCTTCCAGGCTCTTTAATAATGGCCTTGATTGGTGACCCGTTGCATTGCATCCATCCAGCTGTGGGCATGTCCACTTGGTTGTTTTGTTTGCGCTGTTGGACATATTGAAATACATGAGAGCAGGGACTGATGCCACAAAAGCTTTGGCAGCATCGCAGGCGTGTTTTTACAACAAGCTGTATCTACTCCTTGAAAATTCTCCTGCAAGGAAGTGACTTCTCTTTAAAATTAAATTAATGCAAGGCAGAGATGAATAGTCCCCACGTGCTATTTGGCTTTTTACTCAAAGCTGTTTATGAAAGCTCTTGGCAAAATTTAAATGAGCCTCCTCTTCCTCAAGCTGGCAAATACTGTCAATGCCGGTCATCGTACACCTCCATAAATCTGCAATGTTGGCATCCCACATACACTGGGCAAACATCAAATTTTGTAGGGGGACCGCACAAGGGTGCAATAATCACAGCTGTTTCATGTCAGCATTCAGAAAGCTTACAATAGGGTTTTATTCAATGAGCCATTCCTTTTGAAATGCCATTAGAGATACTTGCTAGGAGAAACTGGCCTCGACTAATCGTTTTTAATTTTTTATCAAATGCACTGTGGGAGCAGCAGGGATATGCATGAGACAGAAACAAGCAAATGGTGTTTTATTTAAAATAAATAAACTTTGAGTAAGATTTGAATCCGTTCCCTCCTGGCCACCGTTGTACAAATACAGGCAAGTCCCTACAGAGGTCTGTCCTGACTTCAGACCCGGATGCTCTTGGGGACCTCCGGTTGCGCTCGCTGAAAGGAGGGAACTGCAGTCAGGTAGATGCAGAGGAGCAGTGCTGTTCCTGTGAAACCATTCCCATCCCATCCACTTTCAGCCACGGTAAATGAGATTCAGAGGGTGCGGAGGCTACCCATCTCCTCAGGGGAGGCCACCAAGCCCCCGGACTGTAGGACAGCTGGAGAAGGCTTCTAAGGTTTCTTAAGACGTTGAGCTGTGCGAAGTGAGAGGCACGTGGCTTTGCGTGGGCCCACGCCTCTCCTCACAGCAGTAGCACCTCGTCTGCAGGGCTGCCAGAGCTGCTCCGTGCTGGGCCCTGTGTTAGGGTGATTGCAACTGAAAACCTGGGGGCGGTGGGGAAAGGAAAGAAGCCAAAAGAGAATGGGAAGGAAGGCATGACAGGAAGGGAGACAGGAGGTAAAAAAGTAAAGACAGAACTAGAGAAAGCAGCAGCGTTTAGTAATAATGTGAAACAATTTTTATAGTAGTTATTTACTGAACTCAGGGCACTTCCCAGACCCTGTTTGCTTGCACTAATTAGGCTGTATCCAGGGCAGAATCGGAGCCTTCAGCACAAGGTGTGGGTGAGCTCAGCACAGGACCTTGCACAAGAGTGGGCTCTTTCAGAAGTGCTTCTTTCCTGTCCAACATAAACTCAGCATTGCACAGGACTGAAAAATCATCAATCAGCCCTACAAAAGTAATTCGTTTTTTAAAATTATAAACTTGATAGTTTCTAGTGTTTATTTTACTCACAAGCTTTTTCTCCACAGCCCTAAAGCTTAGATGTACCTTTCAAAACAAATATATATAGAAAGTGAGATCCTTAGACATTGCGATAATCCACCAGCTGTGATTTTAAGAAAAAATATAACCTGAGAGTCACAGTAGAAATATGAGAGCTGGAAAACACGGCAAATTGAATCTGACTGGCATCAAAGCAGTGCCAGGCTGTATCTATGTGGTCTTTAGCAAGAAGATAAGAGCACGTTTTATCAGCTGAGCTGGCTGGATACATCTAGTTCCTCCCCGAAAACCCTGTTAGGTATTTGCATTATGCTGAAGTTGTCCCGTTAAGCTTTTCCAGCACTTGGCTGAGAATGGCAACGTGGAGGTACCCAAGATGGGACCTGAAGCAATATAAACGGTGGGAAAGGTGGTCTGGTTTCCTGGGCAGCCAGCTCAGGTATACCACAACCCTGGTGCTGTTTAAATAACCTGCCCGTCGATAGCAAAGAGGTGGTTTCAAGGACTGACCCCTAGTGCTATGGAGAACCCAATCAAAGGCCCGTTGGCGTAAAGGAGAGTATTTCAGGTCTCCTTAAGAAGTTCTGAGTCAGGTCCTGAGCTGGGTAGAGACACTGTTTTCTCGTGCAATAAGTAATTTCCCCAGCGTGTTTGTGTGTGTGAGAGAGAGCAAATCTGTATTTATTGAGATGGAGCCAGGCGGCAGGTGTAAAGCAGAACAAGGCATGTCAGAGTTTGGATTTATTACCCATACGGTAGGCCATTTTCTTTTCATTTTGACCGTAATGCCGTTCTGAGCCTCTGCCAGACTTCGAGAGCAGAGTCATTCGTGAGTTGACCCCCTGCTTCGCACCCTTCATTTTTCTCACTTTGCAGGTTTTGACTGAGCTAATGCTTTCAGGAAAAAAGACTTATTGATTAGAGTGAAGTTGCTTGCAGCATCTGGGCTTTTATTGGTCAAGTTTGTGAGGTGTTTTCAGCCATTTGGCAGAGGTGCAGATAGTGTTTGTTCTAACACATTTAGTAAATTCTGCTGGCTTCTCTGCCCTGGTTTCTCAGAGCTTTCTCACTTTGTCCACCTGCCCAGAGGTGCACTGCTGTTAGGACTGAAGCATGGGGCGAGATCACCTCAGCTGCTCTGAAGAGCATTCTTCTCCTCCACATTTTAATTTGCACATTGCCTTTCATTCCAACATACAAAAATGGCCATCAACCCTCATCTCCATGTGGTTTTTGTTATTACCTAGATTTTATAGCTAAAAACAAGTGGATATCCTGTTAGGATGAGCTAGAGCGAGCTTTGTTTGAAGTTCTTCTTTCAACGATAGCAGAGATGTCCCACCATGAGCACGCGTCTGATCACATCAATCAAAGGAAGACTGCATAATACAAAAAACAATCATAACAAATCATTATAGTCATATTTCTGTATATTCAAGTGTGTGTTGATGATGTTTTATGCTGTTTCTTTGTTGTGTTCTCCAGTATAGTTAAAATATATTGAACAGGGATTATTATAATAGTGTTAGTAGTCCTACGAAGCCATGTGAAAACTGAACTGAGACTCTCCTGAGTTTGCCCTGTTGCCTTCAGAGGCGTGTTAGCAAAGAGAGATTGAGAGATTTGTGTTTAGCCGGTGTTGCCACCTAATACTGTCTCTCCCTCATGGCTCACCAGCTCCTCTTTCCATTTACTTCCATTTACTCCTCACAGTACGGTCCATCAGGCGAGTTATGTGCATGTCCCTTGTGTCACTTAGGAAATAATAGTATAGTATCTGTATATCAGATCAAGGCTGTGAGCTGCTGTGCATATTCCTAACCATCCCATTGGAGCTGCTTTTCTGGAAATGGCAAAGAGTTTATTTCCATCCTGCCTTTGACTCTCATCGAACATCTTTGGAAGACACTGAGCAAGTTATCCAGAAGCTCGAGCACGGAGATTGTTGTGTCCATTTGCTAAAACAGCTAAACCACCAGTCATCAACTCTTAGTAGAGCACGAGTCTGGAAAGCTGTGTGGATAAAGTCACAGCATGATTTGTTGGGCTTGTAGCACCTACAGAAGACTCCTGACTCAAAGAGATTGAAGTGTAAAGAGAAAGTGGGGGTGTTGATGGCAGGGGGACAGTTTGGGGCTTTTAGTTTTCTCCTGATACTACGGGAGATAAGCACAGAGTCAGACCAATCTGCTGATGATACTTTCAGTCTGGTTTTTCAGCTATGGAAACAAAGTAAAATGTCTCCAAAATGGTTTCTTTCTTGTGGGACTTGCAAGCAATACAGATATTCTTGAAATCACAACTATCGGATCTGAGTGCAGTGAGAATGCCAGAAAAAGGACCAAATGATTAAAACAGGAGCTGTTGTGGTTACCACAGTCCATTGACTCTGTAAATTGTGTGTAGTGCCTTCCCGGCTAAAGAATTTATACTGCTTAGGAGATTGAGATAGTCTCTGAAGTGACTTTCAGCTAATGTTAGTGACCTTCTAACCCATGTTAGCACATTTCCTTGAACTTTGGAAGTTGCTAATCTTGCTAATACAAATAGGAACTTGCAGCTTAACATTTCTCAGTTGTGTAAATAATAAGCGGTGGGCTTCAGTGATTAGCCTCCCTGGAGCCCTGCTGTGTTCCTACAGGGTCTTGGTGTTAAACCTCAATAGTTGCTAATATGAGAACTCTGTAACGTGCATGAGAAAAAGAGAATCGTATGCCTTTTATTTTTAGAAGAGGAATCCAGAAAGTAGATTATTTTTGCTAACTTCTTTTTTCAGTTGAGATATGAAAGCAAGTGCAAATCAGCAAGTGCAGTCAGGAAAAAAAAGGAAAAAGTGTCACCTTAGAAAATGAGCATCTAGTTGTCCTCAAGCTAAAAAGCAGCAGGAAATACTGGGGAAATAGCTCTTTCTAAGATGTCCAGATTTATCAAAGCACTTATCTGCACAGCATGGAGAAAACAAGCCCCTGCATGTGTCAGTCCCGGGTGCGGGTGCACATGCCAATGTGTATGTTTGTGTAGGGAGAGAAAACACACCTTAAGGAAATGTAAAGAATAATATTATCTGTGGTTACTGAAAACAGAAGAAGAGAGAGATAAACAGCTGTCTTTTTCAATCAAGACTGCTGCATGCTCGGACATTTAGTGACAATGTGCGCATTCATTATGGAATTCCGAATGCAGAGCTTCTTCAGAAAAATATGAAGGAGTGACCTATTATTTTCTAGTAGAAATCAAGAACTGCATTCTGCCTTAATGTGGATGTTCCTCTCTGAATCAATTAGTTCTCTTCCGAATGCTCAATCTTTCAAATGCCTTCCTTTAATGACTTAAGTAGTTGTTTTACTCAGCTTGTGATGTGGAACTGTGTGAAGTCCCTGGTCAAACCACACCTGCTGGACTGTTATAAGTAGAAACAGTACAAGAAGGAAAAAAACCCAGGGCGTATGTTTTTAATTAAAAGGAAATACAAGAAAAGTATTCTTTCTATTATTTGCAGAATAACAAAATTAAAAAATTGTAGCTCTTTTCCATAAAAAATATGTTTTCACCCTCCTGAACTGGAGCAATTGTTATATTCCTGGTAGGTGAGGAGTGCTCAGCTGCGATAAGAAGTCTTCTGCCCATAGGTCCCGTTGTACTTTGCATACAGTCGTTCGTTACAGCTCCCAAAGTATCTGCCAAAGAGTCTGTTCCTCTTTCACAGATGGTGAAACTGTGGCACAGCAAAGCAGCATGACTTGATGGATCCAGATCATGTGTCCTGTCTAATATCTTAACCGCTGGAAACTCCCTGCCAAGATTGGCTATCAAAGTTATCTCCTCAGGAAAAAAGATTTCTAAATCTAAAATATATATGAAACTCAGTGAAGAACCCAGGCCTGGACACAGCTGCAGAGAAGTGGGGAGGAGCTGTACAGCAGCATGAGCCTCCCGATGCTGTTGGGTCAGAATCACACACGTGGCACGAGGAGATGCTAATGGTGTGAGGACGTGGCCCTTGGACACCCTGTCGACCTTCGTATGTTGGCTCTTATAAAATACGAGCCTAAAGAGTTCCTCAGTCATTTAAGGAAACAGAAAAACCACAGCTCAGACCCTCCCTACAAAACCTGACAATGCAGTAGAACAAAAATCCAGGCTATGTTTTCTGAGTTTCCCCTTTGGTTTTTTGCACGTGAACTTTGTGGATATAAAGGTGAGCAAAGATCTACAAATAGGGCAACCCCTTTTTTTTTTCCCCTTTTAGGATCATCAGAATGCTCATCATAGGTAATTTTTTTTTCATTTTAATATAGTCTAAATTCAAGCAAGACTGATAAATTGCTGTGGCATAGCTCGTACCTAAACATACCACCATTTTCTTTGACTATATGAAGCCTCAGGAAAAAACTTCTGAGACAAACCATCTACCTTAGGTATTTCTGTGGTCTATATCACTGTAGTATCAAAGCATATGACAATCTTTAATAAACTTGTTTCCATATTTGTTGATAGAAAGTGGTGTTATTCCCATTTTACACAGTGGGAAACAGGACAGAGGTTAGATAACTTGTCCAGGGTAAGAAAGCAGGCATTGGGGTCATACTTTCTCTTTCAGGGACAAAAGCCCTTTCTCCTCCAACAGCTTTGTGAAAGCTTGGGACTCTTCTTCTTTCTTGAGTAAATAACAAAAGCAGCATATTCAAAGTCGGAGCACTCCAACCCGAGAGCCTCCAGTAACGCCCAGGTTAGCGGGGTCTCGTGCAGCGGGTGCACGCCATCAGGCGGGTGATTTGTCCCGTCAGTGTCAGTGGGGCTACTGACACGCTTCAGCGTGTCCACCAGCCTTGCTAGGTTGGACCCAAATGCGGTAAGCCTGCACCACAGTGCTGACTCCAAATGAAAGGATGACACTGCAGAGGCTGTTTAGGCAGATAACATCAGTCAAAGCTGATTGATACTTAAAGTCTGGGTTGGTTTAATTATTCTGTAACCGGCAGACAGATATCACCAGGTACTGTGTCTTGCTAGAGAGCAACACCTATTGAAAGACGTCAAAAGGTGCTTATATACTTTAATATAAATGTAGATGGTGTTTCTTTTGGATCTTTTAACAAACCCTCTTCTTGGTGCCTACCTTAGTGGTCTCTTTCTCTCTTTCAGTACTCAGCCAACAACATTTTTTCGCAGTCCTCTTATACCCTTATTTTTATCTTCCCCTCAGTCCCTTCACGTTTTTGACTTAAGGGCCAGTTACAAACTTTACACGATTGCAGGCAAGGGTGTTGACTTTCCTGGGTTTCAAACTTAACCTATGCTAGAGATCGTCCCCTCCTCTGGACAGCACTAAATCTTTCCTGCCAGAGATAACTAGTCCTTGGGGCTCATAGCTGTACTTCTGAAGAGAAAAATGTTTTGCCTTTGGAATGGACTAGATTGCACCGCACGGCAGGTAATTTCAAAACATTTTCAAGGAAAACATCCCCTTGGGTCCGTCTCAAGGCCTTCACCGGTAAAGGACACAAGGCAGCGTGTGATGCTGTCAATACACCTCCATTATTTTCCCAGGGAACAAAGCGGTGCGCCTCGGCGGTGACACAACCTGCCCGAGCTGCAGCTTGAAGGGATCATTGTTTGAGTGGAAAAGGAAGAGGAAGGGTCTTTCTCCAGTTTTCCTTTTAACTCCATAATTCAGGGGATTTTATCGCAGACCGACATGGAAATCTCTGTGTTGGCCCCATTCGAAAACACTGGCTGTTGGCCAGGCATCGGCTCTGTGGGCAGCGCATTAAGGCTGACGCGGTGAACAGATTTTTCTAGAGAGAGAGAAGTGCTTTGCTACAGTGCTGTCTTTACTAATGTATATTCTTCTGCTTTCCATCAAACAGTCAATGAAGGCTCAGGTGAAACCAGTCAAAAAGAGACATCGACCTGTGACATTTGCCAGTTTGGGGCGGAGTGTGACGAAGATGCAGAGGATGTTTGGTACAGTAATTTGGTCTACTCTTCTATTTTAATGAATGTTTTATTATTTAAAGGTACTGTGGTTTAGAAAGCATTAAAAATATTAGATCTTCAATTTTCTGCACCCAGAGATTCATCACACAGTGATTGAGGTGGTTATTACTCTGAAAAAATGTATAAAACAGTTTGGTTTATAATTCTGGAACATGCACAATTTAGACGAAGTCTAGAAACACAGTTATCCATTTTGTTGCTGTTATAACTTATGTTATTCCATCTGGGATTTTACAGCTTTATACTTTGGTAGAAATAGAATTGGGAAAAATAATTGACCTAAAGCTTTTCCAGTTAAAAAGTATCATTAGTATTATCATCATGTTAATTCATGTGTGGCATTAGAAACGCTGGGAAATCTGTCTCAATTTTTCCTGGTTGCTGGAGTTGAAGACCTAACCCTCAAATGTTTAAAATAATTAGAGTGTACATTTAGACATTTTCTCAATGGAAATTGTTTTATTTTTTATTTTTTAAAAAAGGTTTCAGAAGTATTCAGGGTTTTTTATTATTTTAAACCTTAAACCACATAAGCTGAAGGGAAATAATTCTATCATAATTTTTTTTTTAATTTTTCATTTTGCCTAGAAACTATGCAAACATACATTGAGCCAACTTTAAACTAATCATTTCATTGTGATTTTGGAACAGCAAATGGATCAAAAAAGCCACTACTTACAGAGCTGTACTTCTACCACTGCCTTAATGCCAAGCCTCATATTTCTATCTAAGTAATTAATACAAATTTAGAGAGACAACAAAATAATCATGCAAATGTTAGAGCTGTTGTCTGGATGATGCTTCTGACACTGTGGGCTGGTGGCAGCTAAAGGATGGATACAGAGACTGGGCAGTGAGATGTCGATAAAGCAATATTGCCCGAACTCTAACTTGGAAGGTAGGAATGGAGCCGAGAGAGGAGTCAGTGAATGAATGAATGAATGGTGAACATGATAATTGGGCCCAGGGTTGGGCAGCTGACCTCATCCAGGCAAGGCATCCGTGCACTGTTGGTCAGGCATGAAATTATGAACGTTTCTGCTATTCAGTGAAGAAGCTTAGGAATATGGTCATCCATTTGTGCTCATTTTGGTTTTGTCTTGCCAGGCTTTTAATAACCTCTAATTGTAGTCTTTAAAAAACACCACGTAAACAAACCACAGAGACCTTGCTCTGGCTCCAGTCATCAAAAGAAATTGTGGTGTTGAAAAACAGGAGCAAGATGCATCATGGTTATAGGTTTGCAATAAGATAATGAGATTTGTGTGGAAGAAATTGCTTAATTTTGACTTTGCTTGAGGAAATTACCCTAGCTGCCAGGATTTTCATTGTCTCCTTGACCAGTTGTCCTTGAGAGTTTTGGTGGTGCGGTATAGAAACGAAATCATGGTAAAATTAATATATCAAAATTCATAGTCTAGTGCTCATGTTTTCATAATTAAGCGCACTTCCAAATTGGAAGGCAGGAGAAGAGAGGGGCAAGGAATAAAATTAGCTACAAGATAACATTATTAATCATAAGCACTGAGTAGCAGTGTTTATTTTTTTCCAGAAATAGCTCAATAAAATAGCCTGATCCGACTTACCCCAGTAATGTTCCCACTGCAGCTTTTCCACTATCTACTTCCTCCCCTTTGAAACAACTTGGCTTATACGGAGCAGTGTAATGACTGCAGGAGCTGAAGTTCTCAATCTTTATTGACAGCCAGTCTTTCTGCAGGGGAAGATGCTTCTTGAGGCGGGAAGCAGGGAAGGGCATTTACTAGGAAGACGCTACCAGACAAACTGTTAAAAGGCAGGAAAGCAGATTTCCGACCAGACGTTACAAGACCATGTAAAGCCTGTTAAAGGCCTGCTTTGAAGTAAACAACTTCATATGCCGTAACGGAGCCCTGTTTTCCTGTCCCTGCCCCCTGATTAGTCTTGGATAAACATGTTTTGAAAAATGAGCCTTCTGGGTGTTAGCTCTTTGTTATTCTTATTTCTAGAATAAAAGCGGACAATGTATGGGGGACCTAGATCCCTCTTTCCAATGTACGTTAATTGAATTTCCATGTTTGGAACCAGATAGACATATTCCCTCATTCCCCCTGCCAAGATCTGGTGTGCAGAAAATGCCCTTAGATTAAGCGGGAAAAGAAATTACAGTTTATTATTTGATCACTATTTTTATGCGGACCAAATTTCAGATGTAAGCAGGGCTCCTTTAGCTACCTCACCTGACTGATGAGGTTTGTAAAATCCAGATGGGGTCAGTGGGTCCCAGCAGCCCTGGGACCTGTTGTTACAGGGTGACAAGCCCAGCACCGGCAGTGTCCCCTGTCAATCAGAAACAGTTTGAGGGTGCAGGGTCAGTGCCTGATCCATTCCAGGTAAGAGGGATGCAAGCTGGTACCAGAGCCAGACCGCAGAGAGCTGGAGATACGAGGCTGGCTGGCTGCCTAATATTTCTAGGGTGCCAGAGTAGATCAGAGAAGAGAGCGCAGGTGTGATAGCAGATGTGGTTGGGCTGCTGATGATTTAAAGCGACAATTAACATTATTCTGCATTGCCACAGTCTGTTATTCTGCAGTCCCTTGTCTCTGGTTTAACTCTTTCTTTTTTTTTTTTTTTTGTTTTTTGTTATTCATTGCCAGTTGTCACTCAGCTGAATTGTGCTATTGTACTGTGTCACCATTATTTTTAAATCTTTTTATTTGCGTAAAACCAATCTGTTAATGGCTAGACTCCTGGGATTCTGATAGGGGGTTTGGCACATAGAAGACTACTCGAAGGGGTAAGATATGAATGTGAACATTTTCTGGAAAGTTCAAAGAAAAGGCAGAAAAGAACCCACTGTAATAACAGGTTTTCCACGGCATGGTAAAGCACACAGGTATTATTATCCTATTCTGCAGGCTAATAGCACGAGAGTGAATGCAATTTGGCATTCCATTAGTGAATCTCTTTCTCTAGGTTAAAAACAAAGACTGTTCAGTTGAAAGTCTTTAACATCTTGCTACTTTAATATGTGAAAGCTTCTTGTCACTAAGAGGATCGTGTATTACTGGCATTATTCCCACCTTTAATGCATTTTGCACCAGTGGGCTTCATGAATATTTAAAGCAGGGCAGTGGCTATGCTCTTTAGCACTGGATTGCAATCTATTGGTAAATCAGACAGTTGGTGTTGCTTACTTTGGGTTTTATTTCTGAGCTGGCTAAGGAATAATTGATTTTGTAAGACAGGGCTACTCAACATAACACCCCGAGAGATATACTTAAAAGGAAATGAAGAATGAAGCGTAACGTTGTGAACCGTGGTGTATTTCTAAGATCTTCCAGAAAGCATCTATGAAATACTCACTCACCGTGTATAAATAGTACTCACCAAATGGAGTGCCTGCTCATCTGCTAAAGTGGCTTAGTGTCAGTGCATAACCATGTCAGAAACCTGGATTCCAGTATTAATCTCCTCCTTATGGGCCACTGAGGAAATAAGAGCACTCTCTACACTGGATAAGCCATGGTTTGGGTAGATACTGGGCAGCTATTTCAGAGGTCCACGATGTGTCCAAGTAAGTGGAAGGAGATAAATAACAGGAAAAAACCTTCTGTTGAATTTCCTGTTGGAAAACGCCAAGAAGAGAGGACAGGAGTATTTTCTTAAAACAAGATTAAAGCCTGCAAACCTCTGACTTGTAGAGTTAATCAAAATCAAAATGATGAATTGGGGTTAAATATGCGTGCCTTTCCTTTGAATTTCAATATCAGCAGGTCAGCCAGCAGCAGTCTCAAAGTGCAGGATTGCCCAGAATAAGACGCAGTTTGCTAGCTGTAAGACAGACACGCAGAGATGTATAACGTGCTCGGGAGAGAGTGCTTCCCCTGCAGCCTGGCAGTGTCCGAGGAGGTGAGGAGCCATCTCCGCAGATTGCTCCTCTGCCTTCCCTTTCGTCCCTCCTGGAGGTTGCAGGTGGAGGAGGGAGGCAGCAGTATCCCTGGCAGGAGGTGCCTGACCTTGAACGGGCCCCTCAGGGGTTTGCACCAGTAATAAAAAGGGGCGTAAATACCCCTGCTGCTTCCCGCAACTCGGTCCCACACACCCCAAGGACGACTCTTTGGCTGAGCGTAGGGTTTTGTGCTCTGCCATAGGGACCATGCTCGTGGTAGGCAACTTTCCTTCTTCCTCACGAGCCTGGCCGACGCTGGAGCGGCCTTTTCCATTTCTTGCAAGTGGACAAGGATCCCACCGGGCAGGTTCAGCTCAGGAGAAGATGCTGAAGCCATTCCGTGGGGACGCTGTGTCCCTGATGACCCAAAGCTGGGAGCTTGGAGGAAGGCATCCAGGCCTGAATGAAGGGGCTTGGCATGTTCAGTGTCTAGGTCAGTGGGTGAAGGAAGGGCCGTCGGTCTCAGGCGTGCTGTGCAGCTGGGTGGTATTCCCAAGAGAGCTGATGATGTTACAGCATAATTGCAGCAGGTCCCTTGTGTCCTACACTTTTTTCCGCATGGCTGGGACAGTAAACTCCACTTACCCACAGCAGACAGACACACACAGAAAACATATTAAGAAGATGAACTGTTTCAGTCCTTTGTTTCATATTTTACTGCTAATCGCTGATATATATATGGTTTGGGTAAATGCTCCTATAAGGCAAGTGAACACTGCAGCACATGAGGATGGTGAAACTGCATTCTTATGCAAATAAGCAGCGCTGTACATGAGAGATATTTGTGCAAATCATGCAGCTGCCATCAGCAGCGACCCCTACAATCAATATTGCTCTAGCAATCAATATTTATCTTTATTATAGTATAGAAAGAAAACATATAAAAGAAACTAATGATTTTGCCAGCTTCTCAATCCACACAGCAATTAGGTCAGTCAGCTTTGGGTCCCTTCCCCCTTCAATCAGTTGCTCTCAACCAGAGCATCTGCAAACAAGATGCTATACTACTATAAAGTACTGAAAGGTAGTTTGAAAGCTCACATACATTACGTGGGTATTGGCTGCTTCGTGTTCAGCAGTGTGTATAATAACTATGTGTGACCTACTTGTTCCAGATGCAGAAACAACGAGCTACTTTAACATCTGCAATGTCCCGTGCATTATACAGTAGATACATTGCCGTTTTCTGCTGCCTTCCTTTCTCTTTTAGAGAAAAAGTAGATCTTTGTTCATGGCTTCATATAGCACTTAAACATACTCATTGGACTTGGGGTTCAAATAACCACAGAAATGGAATCAAATCATTAAAAAAAGCAACGCTGCAAAGACTTAAATTTCTGCTTACCTTGAGATCATACCTAAGACACAAAGTGAAGTTGCTGCTGCATAAATCTTCACGTGGAGCTTAGCAGTCATATCTAATAACAGTCCAGGCAAGGGTTTACAGAGGAAAGTAAAGGGACCGCAGCACGCAATCTCTGCGTTGCACAGCCGGAGACAGCCAAGTGGCTTACACCCTCCTACACCCTTGTCACTTGTCTCACCCTGGCCTAATAACAGAGCTACCTCCAGTGTCTGCCCAGAAATTAGCCCAGTTTACTGTAAACGTTTCATTTGATGCATGTTCTATGGTTAAAAGGTTTTGAAATAAAAAGAAAGCAGTTGACTTCTAGTGTAACTGTTGAGACACCATGTTGAGATAACTGTAGCGGGCAGTGGGCTAAGAGTCAGCAATACTGTAAAAAAGTAGCCCAAGCAACAAGATTTGAACTGGAAATCGGTCAATGAAGGATTTGCAGTGAAAGACAAAACATCAGGAACATTAAAAAAAGCAAGAGGAGACCTACCTGTCCATAGATGATATTTTAATTATTAAACCTGCTCAGAGGAAGGGCCAGGTTGTTGGCTTTCATAGGAGCCTGGTCAGCTAGACCTGCTGTCCGGGGCGTGAGAGCTGGACATGTTCCTTCATTTGAGCTGTGGAAAGAAATACCATGGGAACTGGCACAAAAGCAGGAAAACTAGCAAAATACAAAATCGTAGCCTGAATTGTCCACAGCACAAACAAGAAGAAAGCTTCAGCAGTTCCAGCTTAGGTGAAAGCTTCAGGCTTACTAGCGACCGCTGTCTGGACACCATGTAAGAGTCAGAAAATAAGGTCCTCAGGTGAGCATTGCATGAATGCCATGGTTCCTATCAGCATTCTCGCTGGCAAGCTACTGAGATATTGTAGGACTCTTTCAGTGGGCAGTTTCAACTTAAAACTAGCCAAGGGGAAAAAGTGACTTTGTGCCCACGCATAGCCAGAGAAAGATCCCCACTGACTTCTAAAAGACCTTAAATCAAGCCAAAAATACGTGGTTTTCCTCTTTCTCAGCAATGAGTTCTGCAGAAAGAGCAAGGGAAGATACGGGAACAAGAATTTAGCTTTATCTTCAGAGGATGTTTCTCTAAGAGCAGCTTACGGTCCAGTCTTTTTGAGGAGCAGGAGGCAGGAATGAGCACATTGTATTTCTAAACTGAATAATACACTGCTAGAAGGTGCTTGGCTAGAAAGTTAATGCTTGGAAAAATGATGGCTTGTTTGGCCATCTGGTGAAATTGTTTTACTCTACATACATTTTATTTGGTTTTAGTTAAAAACAGCCGTTTTTCCCAGTCAGGTAAGTTTCTCAAAATCACCTTACCATCTTTGCATCCTTCATCCTGAGCCAAAATAGCCTATTTAATTTTGAAGTGAGACTGATTCCTAACTCCCTTAAGGTGGTGGTTTGGAGAATTTGACCTCTCCATCCATTGAGTCAACGCAATTCTTCAGAGGCTTATGTTCATTTGACAAACTCCTGCCTTTCCAGATTCTCAGGATTTATTTTCTTAATAACATCTTAAAAAAAAACCTGGTTTTAACATAAGCCAAGATTGTCTGGAGTTACTTATACTTCATAGTGTTTTATTACCAATACACTTTGGAACACTCTGGTAAATAATTCAGCCTACACAAAGAAATTGGCTATATTTTCTCTATACATCGAGGAAGTCTGTCATGTAGACTATATATCATGGCTCTAAATGTTCTCAGATAAATGGAAACCCACATTGTGTTCAATCTGTACTACTCACCCAAGTAGGTCTTTTAGGGACCCTATGTGCACACATACATCTCTTATCCAAAAACTAGAATCCCTAACGTTTGGTTTTGTAATAAAAAAGATCTTTTGCAATTACAGCAAAACTCACTGTGTGTCCGGGGGATAATACCCTACAGAGTCATAAAGCTTATAGATTTTTTTCCTTGTGCTCCTCTTTTCAGATGCTGATCCAAACTTGGTTTTCAGTTTGAGAAGGTGAACTTCCAGCTTATGAAAGTCAATGAAAGTTATTCCACTGACTTCAGTGAAACAAAAGTTCTCTCCCAGTATCATAACCCTGGAGTAACTTCTTAGTAGCCAGTGGAGCCTTTCGCTGGCAGAAGGGAGAACAGACTCTGTCGGACGTAAATGCGCAGTCGTTCACAGAGTGCAAAGGAATAATTTGGAAATTGTGATGATAAAAGCAGAATTTGGCTTCATTGATTTGTGAAAAGCCAAACATAACTTCTGAGATTTTTGGGGGGTTTTCTTGTCTTATCATGGTGTCATGCTCCTGTAGGAGCAAGACACAAATTCTTCTGAAATTTGAGGGGGGAAGGCTTGTAAGACGTGTAGAGCTGTCATTTGTCCTCACAATTATTAGTCTGTCAACATTAGAGTTGAAAAAAAAAAGCTGCAATAATTTTAAAAGCATGGCTCAAAATAGCCAAATTTTCCTGTTAGGTTTCCATGGCCAAAATGCCTTCCCCTACGTTCAGCATGTGGTGTGTGGACGGGAGGCATGCAGGCACAGAGGGATGGGTGGTCATGGCAGAGAAGGCTGGAGGGGTGGACTGGGAAAGGACAGAGAACTGTGGAAGGAGGGAGAAAACCCAAAGCTGACTTGCAGTTAGTCCATTTTGCTGTTTGCTGGAGAGCGAGGAGGAGCCGCAGCCCAAGCACAGGGGCTTGGGGAGGGTTTTGGGGACACTACCTGAAGGCGGCGGGGAGGTCCTCCTCACCTGCCTTCCCTCGGCCTGGCTTGGAGGCTGAGATGGCACACCCAGCATGGAGTAGGCGAATTAATCATTTATATGGCAGGGGCAGCTGGAGGATGTGCGGGGCAGTGGCTCGGCTGGCGTCGAGGCCGTGGCTGTGGACTGCGTTCCCGCCGATCGGTGCGTGTTACAAGGGTGCACGTGCGTGGCTGGGCATTGTGTGAGACAGCAACAGCATCCCTCTCTATTTTCAGGAAATTTCCATATACAACATATACACGTGACAGCATGGCAGAGGGCAACCATTTTATGTGCCCAGTTTCACAGGGGAGCAAATGAACCCAGGAGTTTTTTTTTCTTACTCCTCTGACACCAGCTGTGACTGCAGTTTTCAGTCCTAGGTAGGAAAATGTAGCAGCCTTCTAAGCGCACACCTTTATTTGCAGTTGAAGGACTGGTTTTGGCAATCTGTTTTGTGCTCTTGCTGTAGTACAGGGTGTTGTAAAGATCATGCCTGGCTCCTGCTGCTTTGTGGGAGGTATACGAAAGGATCCCTTTTGGCTCTGCAAGGGCAGAGCTGTGCGCGGATGCTCCGAGGCGAAGCCACCACTTGGTTGTGTAACCCCCCATGGCTGGGAGAGCCTGGGCTCACCGGGTTGTGAAAGTGCACATAAGGGATAATATGATAACGCACATCAAATATTAATGTGCATTGACACATAATCGTCTGCGTACATCAGGGCATTACAGCATGAAAGAGCAAGTGCAGAGACCTTGGAGAGCAATGCGCTTTTGCACCCTTTTTTTCCTGTTTTCTTTTCCCCTTTTTGTTATTTAAAACTAAGCTTTCCTGCCTCCCAGGCCCCCCATTTAGCCAAAGTCATACCCTGGTAGTAAACTGAGCGGTGCCTTCATGACGGCCTATTTAGTTGCAATAAAAAGCCGATTGGCCTAATGCGCAATCAAGAAAGGAGTGACATTTATTGCTTCAGTTTTATGATGCTGTGAACTGAGCAAGATTTGGAGCCTTACAGTGCCTTCAGGGGGCAGGAGATCACCAGCAATGAATTGTATTTATACCTTTTCCAATTTCCTACTAGCATTTTAGCAATAAATAGACTGTGTTGTTATTGAGTTTTATGTAAGTATGTTTACGAAAGCAGGAATACAACTTTGTAGCTCAGAATTACATGTGTTGGCTAAATAGATCAGCAGAGAGAATAACTATGTAAAGCACTGGGAAAGCACTTTCCAATTTATTATCAAATGTCTTAATAGAATGTTTCATCTCTTCCATCCCACTTTATGTTAACTATTACATTAAAACTGCATCCATTGCAGAAGGTTGGAGGCTCCTTCACACACCCATGTTGGAACATCAAGGCCACGATTTGTTCACACATCTAAGCCATTAAAAGTACATCCCATGCATTAAATATGAGCCTGAGGAGAACTCAATAGGAGCTGATGCGCGGGGCTGACCTCGGCTCTCACAGCCCCGGCGGGGTGGCAGGTGTCCCTTCCCCACGGCATCTGTCTCCTGCCCCGGTCATTTCCCACGTGCAAATCGCAGCTAAAAGCCTGCGTGAGATGTGCCCAGATGTACAGACTTAATTGCTGTCTCTCAGCCTCCCCGTGTTGTAACGAAGTTCTCCCAGGGAGCACGGGTGCCCCAGGGATGCCCGTCCCGGCCGGGGCGCAGTGCTTGCGGCGTGTCCCTTTTGGGAGCTGCAGGTGGATTCCACTGGTCCCTGTCCCAGACGTGAAGAGGGTTACTCTCATCTCGTTGGTTTACTGGCGAGGACGTGTCCTTGAGATGGCACGTTTCCTTCATTCGTTCATCTTCCTTTCCCTGGCAGCGGTGCTTTCCCCTGGGGCTTGCTCCCAAAGGCAGCTAGCCGCTGTGGTCATCGTGAGGCAGCAAGAGAAGGGGCAGCATCCCCAGCCAGTAGCAATACCTAGTTTTGTAGAGCAGCTTTCACCTACAGACCTGAACGCTCTGAGGAAAAAGAGGGTTACTGCTGCTCTCTCCTTCTTTTACGTGCAGCAATTTGCTTGGGGTTGCATCGGTCCCAGCCTCGTACCTATGGGCTGAGATCTCATTTCATCACTGTGCAGGATGACATGAGGTTATCTTGCCTTATTTCTGTCTGTGCAGGAGGTGCAAACAAAGCCTGAAGGAAAGCCTGGAGTATCCTCCTAAAATTTCATTAAATAGCTAGACTGGATTTTGTTTTGTAATTTAAGTCAGCCTGCCAAGCAGGGTAGCCTGGAGTACGCAGCCAATTCAGATGGTGCTGCCTCAGGCAGGTCTCCTCGGAAGCAGGAGGCACACGTGTTTGAGGACGCAGAGCAGTTTATGGTGAGAGTTAGTCTGATTCTGCACGTGTGGAGGGAGTCTTTACAAGGAGGAATTATTTTGCCATCGTGTTCTCCTCACTAGTTTTAGGAAGGTCGCTTCTAAGCCTTGCCTTCCCCGCCGGCAGTGGATGGCTCACGTGCTGCGTGGGACGGGGCTTGAAATGCACTGGTCTCTGCTGGCAGGAGGGCTGTCAGCCCTTTAGTCTCACTGGTAAATCAGAGTCTGCTTTCAGAAGTAACTTCTGGTGTAGTTAACAAAGCTGTTACCAGAAATTTGCCGTTGGTCTCATCCCAGCTGGTACCGCAGTTCTTCGTGAGCAGACCGAGCCTTGCTCCGTGGCAAGGTCCGTTGCAGGACCTGCAGCTAGATGGTTGACCCGTGCTTCCCACCAGACATTGCAATATTCCCACTGGCTGTTGGAGGCCAGGGTGAAACGCTGGGATTCGTGGGAACAATTCTTACTATTCTGCTGGCTTCAAGATAGGAGCGAACATTATCAGCAGTCTGAGGCACACAGCAATAAAACGTTCGTGAAGGACAGCCTCAAATGTTTACAGAGGGAGAGAAACAGTCAGCAAAGCTTTGTTTTAACACAGACTGTAGAGACGTGAAGGACACCAAGTGTAGGCAAACCATAAAAAGGCATTTATTTTATTCTATGGGCTTTAAATAAACTTCACACATTAGATACCTGCAGACACTTGAATTGGCACGTGAACAGAATTAGAATTTTCTTCTCTAGTCACACAGCTAGCATGAGGATTTTTCTATTGCTCTTCAAACCCAGTCGTCAGCCTTGTGATTCTCTAGTTTCTCCGTTTGGGTTTAAAGCATCCAGTCTAGCAAAGACTGCTTTACACAACTTAGTTCCTTTTAAATAGGAATGATATTTTTAAAAAAATAAAATGAGACATTTATTTTGCCCTAAAGGTGTTAGCATACAATTCAATGTACTGTTGAGGGCACTAGAGGCCTCGGGAAGGCAGATGAGGGTCATATTATAATTGGTGCCTTGAATTGTAAGAGGGAAGCAAAGGTGAAGTTTGTGATGTTTTTCGTCAAAAACTTCTTAAAGAAAGTTACGGGGAAGAAACGAAAGGAGGATTAGGAATCAAGTTGCAGTGTCTTGCACAGCAGATTAAAGCGGTTTTCATGAGCTACAGTCTCCAGGATGAAGCCTGGAAAACTGGTGGAGCGTGGGACCAGCTCCTCACTGAGCAGGGAAGGAGCCGGCGCCCAGGCGGCTCTCCTCACGGCTGTAAGGCGAGGTGCCTCCGGGAGCGGGCTGCAAAACCGTTTTGAAGCAACCTCTGTGAGCTGTCATAACAAATGCCCTCTGAAAAATCCATTCGTATTTTTAAGCATTGCCAGTCGCTCCCTGCTATTAAGCAGCAGCAGCAGCAGCAGCGTGGCAGCTGTACGGCGATTGCCCTAGCTCCTGGCTCTGCTCTCCAGCTATGCTCTCCCAGATTATGTTGCATTTGGTATGCAAGGAAGGGCAGCAATAAATATATTCACCACTTTAGTGCATTTTATCTTGACATATGTCCAGTAAACAATATTTTGGTCTCTTGCAGTCCAAAAAAAAAAAATCACCTGATTATTCAGCGCTTCCTTCTGTTATGATGCTTTGGGGTCCTTCAAATCATTTTCATTATGCACTACATAATAATAAAAATCTCTATGCAGTATGCTGATAATTCCGTGCATGGTCTCTGTGATTTCTAATTGTTTGAATAACAGGATGCTATTGAAATGCCATGCAGAAACATTGCGTCACCCTGAGGGAATCAAGCTTTTCTCCTTTTACTCCTGGTGAAGATAAACATTTGAACAGTTGAAATAGGTAAAATATCCCAGGGAAACCACTGTGAAAAGTAGACGTGCTAAAGCCCTTAGTGCAGAAGCTGGGCTGCAAAGGACAAAAAGGAAAAATAAATTAGATAAATAAATAAATAAATAAAGAACATTGAATGGGAGGCACTCAAAATAAGCCTTGCTTTTTCTTCTCTTGTGATCTTAAAGCAGAAGAGAGGCACTAGCAGACCCAGGAAAGAAATATCGCATGCTATTTTTGTGCTGCCATTATAAAATATGTATTGTTTATTGTTCTGCACTGCAGCTAAAGTTTTGCACGAGCCTCAAAAATACAGCAAAGTTTGTTTTGAAGGAGGCACGCAGTGTCTCTATTCTTTAAGCCTCTTAATGATGTTCTTAAGAGTGTGGTGATAAGGTTTCAATCTCCTGGCAAGCACAGGCAGTTGTTGGGTATGATTCATAGAAAGTGTAAAATGTTGTGTGCCTGTGTGCATTATGAATATATTTTATATATACTATTTCATATGTATGTAGGTCTGTGCACCTGATGTTCAGCTGTATGCGAAACCAGGCAATGATGCCAGGCAGTTTTGTCTCCTGGCTGGGGGCATCTTTCGGTGCCATCCTCTTGGGCTGTGCTCCACATGCTGCAGAGACCGCTGTAGCGTACCTGAGCTTGGCCAAGCTACCAAAAGTCCCTGGTGACTCTCTGTTGAGGGTGCCAAGACTTTACACTAAAATTTACCTCTCTGTAAAATGGGTATAATAGTATCAAGTCATTGCTGCTATAGGGCTGTATGAGGTTACTGTAAAGCTTAATGGTGTACTTGTAAATGGGCTGAGGGTCAGAGGAAGAAGCTGATTTTTATGTGGTCCTTTTGCGACTGATGTCGAAATGGAGGTGCGTGCAAGCCCCCCCCAGCAATCCACTTTAGCTGCCTGCGTGTGCGGGCAGCTTTGAGGATGACTGGTGTGGTACCGAGGTGGGTAGCAGAGGTGACCTGCCGCTGCTCCCCGGTAAAGAGGTATTGCAGGCAGTGTGTTTTAACAAGGCGCGATGCAGCAGCACACAGATGGTCTGAATGGGGTAGCTGAGCTCCTGGAGGCGGTGGATGCGTGTGAGCACAGGTCTGCCCAGCCTGGTTAACCTTGCCAGTCCCTGCTTAGAGCTAGTTCAAGTATCTCTGCGTGGCATTGTGTTGAGACAAATTAAACATACCCAAAGCTGCCTGGCTAAATGAGTGCTCCCACCAGCCTCCTGACACACGGCTGATGTTCGAATGTTGAGGCGTAATGTTAAGTCTGGCTTCATTTCAACTTGCCTGCTGGTAATGTCAACAAAGGTGCCCCGTGTACCAGAAAGAAAAACCTTGCAGGAATCCAAATGATAGAGAAGGCATTTGGGACTGATTGCCAGGCTCTTTATGCAGGCATATGCTGCCAGGTTAGCTTTAAATGGGCATTTAATGTCCTACTTGGAGGGGCAGGGGGCTTGGAGAGGGCCATACTGACATCCAACCAGAAATTTTGAGTTTCTGATCATTGTTTTCTAGTCAGAACAGAGGAAGATAAGAAATGTCCCTGGTGGAAATATCATAAATGTACAACAACCATCTTTTTATTTATACACTGTTTTATGGCAAAGGGACGGCTTTGGGCTTTTTTATGCTGCAAAACGGTGTTGGTTTTTTCCTTGCTTTTTTTATTTTTGCCTGGAGAAAATATACGACATGTTTAAAATGATTGCAGAATGGAACATCACTTTCCCTGTAAAATAGTGCTCACTGAGACATGGTGTGGGATCTCACACTTGACCAAATTAGCATATGTGCTCAAATATCAGAGCTCTGGCTAGTAAAAATAACACTAGATTTGCATTTTCACATTTTTAGCTCTCGCTTCCCTGTCTGTTTGGTTTTATGCCTTTTTTCTTGACTGACAATTCTCTTTGTGGCAGATTTATTGCTGTTCTGCTGTTTGGACCCTGTAATCAACTAGACACTTGGCTGAAGACGTTAGTCATTTCATTAAGTACTTTTTTGCAGATATCTCAGACACAATTTTCTGTTGCTCTGGTTCCAAAAAGCAAATGACCCATGGCCAACAAAGTCTGAATATGAATCTTTAATAAACAGAGGTAATACCAACAAAGCTCTCAGGTTTCCAAACTGCAGAGGGCTAATTAAAAGATGTTGAATAGGGAAGAACTGCCATTGCCATCTTGCTCTGACAAAAATGTGCCTGCATCTGTTCCCAGTAAAACTGCTTTTTTAGAAGCATTGTCTCATTTATCCTTTTTCCTTCCCATCAGAGCTACGTATGAAACCCTCATGCTACACGCAGATATTGCATAGTAATTTTTTTTAAATTATTTTTCAGTAATACATTGCTGAAAACAAAGACTGAATAGTTGTCTTAGGAGTAGAGATAAAGCATGGAGTGGGGTTCTTTTTATCATCGCTATGTCAGTAATGATTATACTTTATTCATGAACTAAGGAAATATAATTATAGCGTTCCCGTACACTTTATGGGCGAAGAACCATTCTTTCGTTTTATCGAGACTCCTCCCTCCAGGGACAGTCCTTCATAACCGTGAATCCTCTCTTCGGTGGCATTCTTTCTGCAGGCAAAGGTACTCTCTGTGCCCAGAAAATAATACCGTATGTTATTTGCAGAAGAGTGGGGAGTTAGGAGCTTGTGCACTCACCGGTGTACTCACCCGTGCCTGGTTTATTGACCCCATTAATTTTTACAGAGACTGATTCAACAGAAAGCCAAGTTGGCTGCTCCAGCTTGGCCAAGCAGCCTGGTGCAGCAGATTGCCATCGCTGCTGGGGGACAGACCTCTCTGAGGTCTGGGCAGCTTTTTTTCATAGAATCATAGAATAGTTTGGGTTGGAAGGGACCTTTACAGGTCATCTAGTCCACCCCCCCTGCCATGGGCAGGGACATCTGCAACTAGATCAGGTTGCTCAGAGCCCCGTCCAACCTGACCTTGAATGTTTCCAGGGATGGGGCATCTACCACCTCTCTGGGCAACCTGTGCCAGTGTTTCACCACCCTCATTGTAAAAAATTTCATCCTTATATCTAGTCTAAATCTGCCCTCTTTTAGTTTAAAACCATTCTCCCTTGTCCTGTCACAACAGGCCCTGCTAAAAAGTCTGTCCCCGTTTTTCCTATAAGCCCCCTTTAAGTACTGAAAGGCTGCAGTAAGGTCTCCCCAAAGCCTTCCCTTCTCCAGGCTGAGCAACCCCAGCTCTCTCAGCCTTTCTTCATAGGAGAGGCGTTCCATCCCCCTGATCATTTTTGTGGCCTCCTCTGGACCCGCTCCAACAGGTCCATGTCTTTCCTGTGCTGAGGGCTCCAGAGCTGGACGCAGCTTCATGGTGAAGATCTGTGCAGGAAATAACTACTGGTCTACTTCTGCTCTCTTCTCTCGTTTCCCTGGGAAGAGGAGAAGCATGTTATGCAAGTGAAATAGTGACAACCCCTCCCAAAATGCACATGGGTTCCCCTGGGCTGTTTAGTACATTTTTTGCAGTTACTGCCCTGACAGAAACTCAGAGACAGAAGTGCAGCGACTTGCACCCTACAAGTCAGCAGTGAGGCAACAAGGAGGTGCCCCTCAGCACCTTACCTGCCACAGGCTTAGTTCAGCTCTGCCAGCCCTCCCTTAGGCAGCCTCGTGGGCTTCTCCAGCGTGTTAGCTAATACCATCTCTGCAGAGACCTTCCAGTTCTGCCTTGACGCGATGTTCTCGTCAGAGGATCCAGCAATGTCACCAAGCTGTGCTGCAGGATGCAGCTGGGGGAGTTAGCCCAAAATCCCCTAAGGAGGTGCCCAGGTTTGCCTGTTGTCTTTTTAGTCTGTTTTGATTTTTTTGCTTTTGTGATCACCAAAATAACTAAGTGGATTGCTGGATGTTCAGCTCCTCCAAGATTTTCATCATATGAAATGAAATGGAATAAAATAAAGCATATAAAAGAAGTGGAATTCATCAGAGACTATCATAACGACCTGGAAAAATAGACATAAGAAAGTGAGCCTTGTTTAATGATTGTTTACAATGACAGCCCAATTTTTAATCAATTAATATATATAAGCCCATTACTTGAAAGATGTGATGGGCCTGTGGGACAGCATTCAGTATTTCTTCCTTTCTCAGGGGAGCTGCAGGGTATCGGCTGACATCTTGGAAGCACTCCTTCCTCACAGATGCTTTTAAAGCAGCTTTTCTGACTGCAGAAGTCATAGTTAAGCCTTACACATGTATTTTGCGTATGCTCTAGGGTACAGTTTCATCCTGTGACCCCCCTAGGAGACCTCATTGACCTTCTCAGAGCTTCTCGAGCCCGAGGAAAGCTCAGTCAGCCTTTATATTGCCAAGCTTTCTTCAGCGCTACACTTAGGAACACAGAAACCAAATAGATTTATTGATATAACTATAACAAGAAGTCATAGCCAGGGTGATAAAATGGTCAAACGATCAAATTACTTAAAATTAGAGGCGTACTGAAGTGCCTCAGGGACCGGGAAGCTGCAGGCAGGCAGCCGGCCTGCGGTCAGCCCCGTAGCAGCGGGATGTGTGTTTCCAGCCCCACACAGGCAGGGGGACCTGTGGGGACCCCGGGACCAGTACGGCCAACAACCAAAAGAGATGAGGCCGCTCTGATTTTGTCACTTGTGAAAGAACAAGAAGGTAACGGGACAGAGCCTGGACATGGCCAGGTTGCACGTTGAGTGTGAGAGGGGAAGCACCGGCGCTGGGTGCTAGCGAGGAGCAGGACGGGATTTCTGGGCATGACAAGTGTTGGGGCGAGTCTCTCTTTGGGGTAGGGGATTCCTGTGTCCCACAGGATCTGAAGTCTTGAACACCGTTAGGACTTTCACCTAAAATACGCCCTTGGGCCCAAGTGGGGATGTCACAGTTTGGTTCTGCTTGTTTAATAGGAGATAGTCCCACCTCTGCATTTTATAATGCTTCAAGAAGTGAAGGCACCTTTACCTATGGCTATAGGATTTCATTTAATCAAATACGTTAAGTGCCGTTCATTTTGTGTTTATTACATTGCCAGTGGATCCTGCTTAAAGATGATTCATGCTCTGTGGCCACGTGTGCCTGGGCATGCACGTTCGGAGTAAATTTTTTTTTTCTCTGTAATTTACTCTTCTGGACTTTGGGGGCATGGTTGAAATGGCAGACTGCTTGTTCCTCTAGTTTGAAAAAAATGTGTTTGAATATACTGTCGTTTTCCCTGATAAGAGAGCACTATAAATTAAACAGAGTCAGCAACCCAGGTACATAAATCTTCCTGATGTAATCCTACCTTTACCATTTCCTGACATATATTTGATGTTGACTTAATTGCGCAGCCTTAAAGTAGGATGTCAGTATATAAGTGCAAAAGCAGTAAGAAACTGCAGATGCAAGCTAGAAGCTGTCTGCTGAAAACTCTGCAAGGGGTGGACCATGCATAGATCCTTGCAGCAAGGACATTGGGGTGACAAGTTTACTGTAGTGTTTTTTTACTGCCCATCTAGTCAACTCTGAAAATCAGGCTTCACACAGGAGATCGTATAAGATTTGAGCATATAGTGTCATCCCGAGGTTGTCCCTTTCTGGTCTCCTCCCGCATGAGCAATCTGATATCAGCACAAGTAGCGCGTGGTTCATGGTGCTCGTATGGCGCGTCCTCTTAGTGCAGCGTGTGGCTACAGAGATCTTGCTCGGAAAGAAAGGCTGATCTCGCAGTTAAGATTTTAGAATGGAGTTGAGAAAAATCTTGGTTCTTTTCTCACTTTTATTGAAGGAGGTCAGAAAAGTCATTTTGGAACTTTGTTTTTTGGAAGGTATCAAAAGTTGCAAATAAACACCTAATGGGCTCTGAAATGGTCTTTGAAATCAGTGGGAGATAGGTCTCTGAGATTTCAGAAATCCCACACAAAGTTTGCATGCATCTTTAAGCATCTAAACACCTTTAAAAATATGTCTCTTAAGTGCCTAACTCCGAGTGTAGGTTCCTACGTCCCCTAGGCATGTTTGAAATTGTATCCAAAGTTGCTTAGATTTCCCCTAAAGAGCACCCTTTTGTTTTAATTTTCTCATTGACTTAATTTTCTCTTGACTTGAGACATAATATATATTAACCTACACTCATTTTTTGTAGCAAAATGTAGAGAAGTGAAGCTGTTTCTGAGCTGTTTTATTACAAAAAAGGAGCATATGGCTGATTGTGTCCCATCTGAAATGCAAATGGTGGAGCTACGTGGAAAGAATTACTATTACTTGAGCAGTAAATGTTTCCTAATGAAGTGAGTTTGACTAAGGTGGGAAGCTGGAAACGGCTGTGGGAAGAAATGACGACGGTTAATATTTCGGTGGAGCAGAACATTCTTATTCCGCTGATAACAAAGTTCTTAGGAAATTGACTGGATTTTTTCTTATATTCTGTATGTTCATCAGTGTGGGGAAATTGTTACACAGGGAGCCAGACTCTTTTCTCCCACTTGTTATGAAATCATGTCATTTCATTTATAACCAGAGCTTTTCACCTTTGGCATCTTTTTGTGAGCTGAAGTTTTCTGTATTTTGTGAACATTTGGGGAAAATAGATCTACCCAGTGTAAAGAAAGTCTAAAAGAAGACGAGTTCTGGTTCTGCTGATTTTCATCACCCTGGGCACGTTTGCGGAGGCCAGAGGCCAAAGGGGGTGATGGAGAAATCCGCCCCACGCTGTCTAATTTCCTATGCTTCTCTTTCCACCAAAGCTTTTCTCTTGCGTATATCCCTCTATGCTTCCAGTGGTTGAAGGTGTCCAGATATCTGCTGTGAACGGGAGGTGAATTGACTTTTAAACATTTTCTTAAATCAAGCAGCAAGGCTGGAGGCTGACATTTCCATTACTTAACTTTCCAAAGGGAGAGCTGTGGAGTCGGCACTGTGAGGTTCAGCGCAACCAGTGGGCTGGAGATAGAGCATCGGTCGCATTACTTTGCCTTAAATGTCAGAAGGAGCCAGGAAGAGTTTAGATAGCAGCATGTGCACAATTGCATGCTCAGAAGAGCTGAAGCAGCTGCCAGGTTAGACCTCTGGCTTCGTCCCCGAGCAGGATGGCATCGGTGTTAATGCAAGCATTGCTGAGGCTGAGCTGTCTGTTGCATGGCACGGTCGGGGGGATGGAAGATTAGCATGCCTTTTCCTTGCCGATGCCCAAGGGTGTCCGACATTGCTAATGATAGTGAAATAGGAAAAACCCAAAGAAAGAAGGCTGCAGCCTGCTGTTGGTGAAAGTAATTGGTCTTCTCCATCTTCCGAGCAATGGCGAAGCTTGCAGTGGTCAGGACACGTCCATGGTAGTGTGTTAGTTCAGATCCGGACCAGACTTTTGAAGTGAATCCCCCACTGCTTTGGTTCACGTCTCAGGGCAGCCCAGGAGCTCACGAGCTGGGTTGTTGTGGCTCTGGAGATGCCCCTAAGCTCCCCGAGGACAGGGCCGCCACTGCCCTGCCCGTGCTTGCCCACACTCTGCTCTCGGCCGTGGGACCCTTCTCCCCGCGCAGAACACATCGGCCGGGTCGGGAGTGGGCACTGACCTTCCTGGGTGACACCTGGGTAAGGCTTTTTGGTTGCTGAGTTATTCAAATGCTTCAGAAAGTGCTTGAGCACAAAGTCTCTCCTAAAAACAGCTTTCCCCTGGTTTTAATACTGAGTAGGCCCACCACGTCCAGGAGCCGGGAGACACCCCACCACCCCCAGGCACAGAGAAGAGTACAGGCGCATCGCGAGTGTCAGTCTCAGTCTTGGCAGGTGGTTTTATCCCAGTAGGGTGAGATGAGGCTTCAGCATCATATCTTTTATTATGAACAGAGTGCCTATAGGTGCTGTAATTATTATCAGAATTCAGTCATAAATCAATATAAAACCAGACTTACGCAGTGTTACATACGATGGGCAGCACCTCAACAGAGGTGAATTTTCTGGCTTCTTTAATTGTAAGAGGGTGCAGCAGCTTGAATTATCTGCATATCTGCTTGGGTGTTCTTTGATTTACAAGAAATTACAAGTGGTAATGCTGTGGCATAGTTTTCCATGTATAACACTCTTTTTTATCTTTCCTTTTGCTTACTTTTCTTTTCTGTGTCTCTTCCCTCTCCCCGCATTTCATTTCCATCCAGAAATACAGATGACCTCTTGACAGAACTTTCCACTTTCATTCTGTTGATTTGCATTGTGCAGTCAGGAAAATACAAACACTTTTATTTCTGAGATGTATTTATGATGTCATGAAAAAACTTTCTCATATTAGCCTCTTCTTTTTTCTCTTTCTTTATCGTTTCAGGTGTGTGTGCAACATTGACTGTTCTCAAACCAACTTCAATCCTCTTTGTGCTTCCGATGGGAAATCTTATGATAATGCATGTCAAATCAAAGAGGCATCATGCCAGAAACAAGAGAAAATTGAAGTCATGTCTTTGGGTCGATGTCAAGGTAACTCTCATAACAAACCTCATTTCAAAGAATGTTTTCAATTTTTGTTCTGGAAAAAAAAAGAACGGGGCTGGCTTCTTATTTGGCACTTCTTACGCTTCTGTTAGACTCTTGCAATTTATGTTGTAGAGCGCAGGCTGCGGGAGGGGGCAGAGCCCTCCGTGGTACAGATGGCAAGCGAGGCCCGAGAGTGGTGTGCGTAACCCTTCCCACACCCTGCCCGCAGCGGCCGGGGACTGTCCAGCCCTGCGCTGGTGTAAAAATCACGCACCTGGATTTTGCCCGGAGCAGGCTGCCCGGAGCTCTGCCCTCCGGGTAGGAGTCGGAGCAGAACAGCAGGAGAGCCCCTCAGATACATTTTGCCACCCAGGATGGATCCTCTGTTGCTCTCTTAGCTGGAGCAGCACGAAGCAATCTCAGGAGGCCAAAGACGTGCTCCCAGACGTGGTGCTGGTGCTTGTTTCTCATGTGACCTGCGCTGGGCCCACGAGATGCCAAAGGTGCCTGGAAGGAAATTTTGCCAATAGCAGCTCAAGACGCTCCGTGTTTCTCCATGAATGCCGTGCTTCTCTGTGCCCAGCTCATGGGCTACTACATCACCTGTAACCCTTGACTTTAAAAACTCTATTTTGTTCTAAAATAAAAATGAAGAAAATTTGCCTTTAAATAGCTCCCGTAAATAAAGTGCCTACTGAGGCTCAGACTCTTAATAGCTTTTTTCCCCTTAGCTTCTGACCTATAAATCCTCAGTACATCTACTTGCAAGGCCGTACTATACAGGTGTATTAAACACATTCTAGTTTATTTCTATCTCTTTAAAGTTAACCACCCTACGTGGCAGTTCATTTCAGGGTACATATTAAAACTCCCCAATTACTTCAAATAGAGCAGAAATGACAACTCCTGCTTCATACTGATATATTTATCCCAGCTGCAATCTGTTATCACATATTGTTAGAAAAAAATGTGTTTCCTTAATGGAAGATGTTTCATGTTTCATTCCAAAAAGCCAGATCGTGCTGTTTTCACCTGGCAGGCCCGGGGGAGCCTTGCAGCCGGCAGCGATGCTGTGCATGCAAGCGAAGCTACATTTGCCTGGGCACTGGCGGCTGGGGCATCGTCTGTATCAAGTACAGGCTCCCCAAGCAACTCAACATATTTCTTTTCACGCAGATAATACTACAACAACTACAAAATCGGAAGATGGGCATTACGCGAGAACAGATTATGCAGGTACAGTTCCTATTCTGTGAGCATCACAGTTCGCAGGAACTGTGTAAGTCTCTTTTCTCCTCCATTTCCTCATCTTCTAGTATGGTCTTCGTTGTTTACTTTAAGAAAACACTGTCTTCTCATTACTCTTCTTTTGCTAGAAACTCTCTTTCTTCTTAATAAATGGGCTTCTTCTATTTTTGCCAGTGTACAGATATTCTGGCCATAAAACACCTGTTCTGACAGTGGAAATAAGTATTGTAAACTATTTGCCAGGATTAGTAGTCATCATTGAAAATTATTGAATCAGTGCACTAGATTATCATATTTTTGTCACGATATACAGGTTTAAGAAAGTGAAAGCTGTGATACCATGAAACATTGCCGTAATAGATAATATTACCTGTCGGTGTTTAACTATGAAGTTAATAAGGTTCTTAAAATGTTTTTTTTAAGTGATAAATGGTTTTAATTTATTTAGAAGCTACAATAAAATGTAATGGCTGAATAGCCTTATATGGCATTTGAAATTAAAAACATGTAAATACTAGTGAGGTTTGGGAGATGTTTTTTACACCCTTTGCCTGGGAGGATTGATTTAGAAATTGAATGTGCGTGCAGGCGTGCACGTGCATGCAAATGTTCACAGCTCGCGCTGAGAATTCAAGCCTTTGGGAAGGTATTGTGAAAATGGGTCAGGTGATGCATCCATTGCTTAAGTTTGTGATATTTTTATGTTTTGAAAGTATTTAGAGAGAGTAGGTACAGATCGCTGTGTTTCACTGAGCAGCTTGCTGCATGGCTTAGGTGAAATCCAGCTGATGGTTTCACGGGTCTTAACATTTCTTACCGGGAGAGTCCTCTGACATTAGTTAATTCAGCTGGTCATCTCTTGCGAGGGCGCTTTGTGCATGACGTCCCTGCGCTAATAGGGTACCCAGCCGTTAGATTGTTCTGTTCCTACTTAAAAATGGTGTGTGATGATTAAAACACAGAGGTATGAATAAGTGATGTCTCGGTGAGGCAGAGGAGTGCTGGGTGTTGAGGGCGGCTGCAGCACAAAGCAGCGAGGGTAGAAATTTCTATGGAAAGTAAAAAGATCAAAAATGAGCCATGGTCCAGATATTTCCTACTGCCAAGGAGCCCTTCCATGGGTGCAGAGAGAGAAAAGTCTTCAGTCTCTTTCCCCCCAACCCTTGATTACTCGCAGCTTTTCTCTGGGAGGCAGCAGTCAGTTTTCTTAAAAGGCTGGAAGGGCTGAGGTTGTATCCTGTGGTGGGCCAAAATGATTTATTTTAAGTTAGAAATAAGGGCGAGTAATACTGTTGTGTTAAATCCTTTATCTTCCTTGCTGGAGAACTGAGGAGAGCACTGGCATCCCCAAGTGAAGACGAAGGCCTGCAGCCCCTTTTTAAATGTTGTGCAACCTGTCCTACTCTGCTACTGTCTGGTGGCTTAGCTTTAGGGTGGCGGTGACCCACATCACCTAGGGAGGAGACGGCACGTTTAAGGATGAAGCAACTGAGTTGTAACAAGAAGGGAGGAGAGGCAGGTTGAGGATTAGGAGGAGGGGGAGATCACAGCGTTGACAAGAGAAAGCCAAGTCATGGGTCACAGGGGAAGAGGCGCACAGAAGGCACCTTCAGCTCAAGTGGGCAGGAGGAAGAGAACAGCTCTTGCTTAGGAGAGAGATGGTATTTCAGCCCACGCTTGAGAGGAGAGATGGTGGGTAGAAGAAAATTGATTGCAGCAAAATGTTGTCAGGGGTTGGGAGTCGAGCAGGGAACAGAGGAGGAAACTGGGTTTCTGGGCAGGGAGGAGGGCAGAGCTACGGCACAGAGGAGCGGGTCTGTAGTGGAGATGGATTCCGAGTGCCGAGAGGTCAGAAAGAGTGGGGGAACAGATGGTCCAGCGAGAGGTGACGGGGGCCTGTGGAGAGGAGGCAGGGCACCTCACTCCCCTAGAGCCATGGGAGGGATGGGGACATCCTGAATCAGCAGTGAGGAGCAGTAGGTACCTCTTTGGCAGAGAAAGGCCGTCATTGCACCTTAGCAAGCAGCTCCTCAAGGCTTCTGGTATGGCTCAGGCCCCAATGGGCTTCTTGAGGGCAGCGACTGGGTCCCCTGGGTGGGTTTCATCAGGTACCATCCAGTGATGTAACCTGGACCACGGTTACTTGTACCAGCTGATGTCTTCTTTTTGTGCACCTATTTGTGCTTAAATTTTTCATTTTTATATACGGTGACAGCATGTAGGGTGAAAGTTGCAAGTTCATGCAGGGCAATCCACATGCCTCCAGTGTCCCCAAATATTTGTGGCACAACCCTGCCGGGAGACCCTAGGGAAAAGGGACCACTGTAGCAAAAAGCTGTAACAACTCCAGCCTTTCAGAAATAGTTGGTGAAAAGGAAGACAGCAGTATAAAAATGAGGCTTGGTGAACATTCAGGCTTCAGCATTTGCCAGGCTTGGCAAGCTCCATGCCATCCTCATGTTCTTTCAAGTGCAGAAACATTTGATGATGGCTATTATAGGAATGTGGTATGTGCTCCTTTTTTCCCACCTTTGTATCTCCTCAGAAGGGAAATGCTGCCCTGACCGTGGGGAGCTTTGTGTGAAAAAGCAGCAGTTCCTCAGCCGTGTGCCTCTGAAGCAATTTCCCCAAGCCTGCGCCTTTCCAGAGAATACCTTTGTTCTCTACCGTTTAATGGCACTAAAAATCACTGAGACCGTGAGCACTACATGCTTTTAAAAACACTGACTCGTATGGACTGACTTTCCCAGGGGAGAAAATAGCAGTAGGCATAATTGATGTTGTCAATTATGCTAATGCAGCAGTGCCAAATGCTCTTTGCAGAGATTATGGTAGCTGAGCGGTGCGGGTTTTTCCGTAAACACCCCTGCACGCTCAATGTGAGGTCCCAGGAAGGCGGTAGCTTTGCGAACAACCACAAGTCCCAACATCCAGCTGATTTTTTTCATATTGAACTACTCAAACCATCCATTCAATCAGTGTCTTTGCTCCCTCCTGTTCTTTCAAGCCCGTTGATGCTTGCAGATAACGCACAAATCTTTCAGTTTGCAAAACCGAGAGTACTCATTCCTTTGGAGCATAAATCTTTGCATTAAGTTTACATCTCCTTGGTTTTTTAAGGGCTCTTACTTTACACAGGCAAGATTTACTCTAGTATTGGAAATGCCTGACTAACATCAAAGACACCCGAAAAGCAGTGTCCCCGTTTTCAGCACAGCAAACGTGGGCAGAGGGAGCCGTAGGTGGCCCTTCTCGGACGGTGTCCACCTCTCCAGGTTCACCGGTCCGCGCTTGCCGTGGCTGCATGTGCGATACGCATGCGCGTAGCGTCTGTACGCGTGTGTGTGCTTGTGTCTCTCTTTGTGCGATTCTGGCCTCTCGGTTTTTTGAAACCCCAAAGTATTTATTGGACTTGGGGGGATACTCGATCGTTTCGACAAATGGCAGATTGTTGGCGTTGATCAAGTTTGTGAAATAAGATTTGGGTTTAGTCAATAAATGAATGGGTGGGATTTTTCCCTCAAAGCCAATAGAAATACATTTTCTCTTGGAATTTCATGAAAGAGCATTTTTAAACATTTTAAGTGTAATGTATGTTTTGGAATGTAGTGTCTGAGCTGAAAGTCCTGTGATTGATGTTTTCTTGAATTTCCCCATTGTATGCTTAAAAAAGTTGGCTGTTTCGGTGGCATTTTTGCATTCAGAGTCTAGGCAATCAAGGAGGTTTCATCTTGTTTGTTCATTTGCCTATTTATTTTTTATTCTTCAATATTTATATTCCCTTCTTAAGATCTGGAAGTTAGCAATTATCCACCTAACTGATTTTATTCTTTCTCATTATCAAATTACAGAGATTTTTTTCAAGCCGTTTTGAGCACTATAAAGAATAAGTCAGTATGGGTGAGCCATATTTCAATGTTATATATTCATGAAAATTGTCAGCGAAGACACTGACAAATTTGATAGACCTATTCAATAATATCATCTTCCAGGCCAGACAAACCTCCCTATATGAGCATTGATTAGATCAAGTCTCAGCAGCTGAACGCCAGCAGCGCAACAAAGCTGATGAAAAGGGGAAGAAGGCATTTTCAGCCCCGATAGTCTCCTTTGGTGAAAAATGTGCATCCGCAAACGGTCAGTTTGAGCCATATTTTTGGGTTCCTCGACGGTGGTAAACCCTCCCTTGGCAGCAGCCTCAGGTGGTGCCTTCTGCAGTCTTGGCTAGTCCAGGGACTCTCTCGCAGGCAGTGCCGTGACCCCTCTTGCTGATGCGGTTGCTGTGCCCGGGAAACGCTAACGAGCACAAAATGCTGCGCGTCTGCGCATGGCTGCTCCGTTCCCTGCTCTCCCCCCTGGTTTCCCATGGGATTTCAAATCTACGTGACAAGTCTTGGATCTTTTTCAGTCCGCTTTCTGGCACTGGGGCCTTCCTGGCACCACCGGAGGTGCTCGGGTGAGTAATCCGGCAGATGGCTGTGTTGCCCAAGCAAACTGAACACTCCACCAAAAAGGGCAAAATCCATCTGTGTCAACACATCATCTTCCCTTGGCTGGGCCAGGGCTGTGGGGTGAAGGCCACGGGAGCCACCGCAGAGTCCCCACTCCAAGGATAAAGAAGAATCTTGGACTCTTCAAAGAGTCTCTTCAAAAGTCCAAGAGTCTTGGACTCCAAAATAAATACAACATAATATTTATGTTTGAGAAAAGAAAACTATCCTAAAACTTTACCAAAACCTGCCAGGCTGCATTGTTAACTTCTAATCCCTGTGAATGGGAGAACAAGCCGTGCCTATCAAAGAAAATGTGGAGAACTGGCTGCCGTGCACTGACCCGGCACATATGAGAAGCACTGGGGTGTGATGCATCCCTTTCTTCACAGGCTCCCAAGTCAGTCACAGTCGTCTTCATTGTCTGTAATAGGCCTGGAGAGGGGCCAGGAATCAGAACAGAAGCACTGGATTTCTATAGAGAGTGACTGTTTTTATTTCTTTTTTCCCCAGGAATAAAATATGAGAACTTCAGACTAGATTCCTTCTCCAGATTATAACATTTTCAAAGTAGGTTAAGTTTTGAGGGTAAACCACTTGACATTGTCCCTTTAAATTAAATCTTGTGTCTACTACCACGTCAGCCCTTTCCTAAACTGGTGAAGAATAATAAAGCCCCAGAGCTTAGCCATGGGATATAAACTATCATACAGTTTTGCTTTGCCTTCGTGAACCAGACTTTCCTTTCTTCTTAATGGAATTAGCAAGTGAGACATAGAGCTGAGCACCGCGCATCCATCACAGCTAGAGAGAAGCCATTTCTCATCTGCAGCTTTGTAAAAACGCTGGGGAAATTGCATCCTTGCATATGCAGATTTCCTTGCCTTTCGATTCCTCAGACTCCAAGTCAGAGGTTGTCACACTAAACAAATAGATTATTTAGGAAGCGTTCCTGCTTTTCCATCAAATCACTTAAAAATTGAAAAAACCACATTTTAATATTTTGACAGCTGTGTGGCAGCTTGAATGCTGTCTAGCTGCGGCCTCCGCCTGCGCTCACACACATAGGCACGCACACTCGTGGCTTTTGGGAATACAAGAATAATACAATTGATAACATTTCTTAAAAAATGTGAAGCTTTTAAATGTTGCTGCAATTGTTAGTTGCGTTTAGAAGTCCAAGGTTTTATGAAAATACATGTAAGTTTTATGCACAGTGAAAGTCCACAAAAGGTGGCAGATGAGCTCTATGAAACAAAGAAGAAAAAACAGTAGAGATTGTATTTCAGACTGTACAATTTAGTGTTTTTTGGCCTTCAAAAAACTTCAGGAAAGCCATGAGGGCATCACCCTCTGGCAGATGTGACCGTATTATGCCCCACATGCCTGAATGTCCTTTAAGGTGTCTGATCGTTCAGAAGTGTAGATGTCTACAAATAACTGAAGTCTGGGGCACATAAACTCAAGATGATGTAAGAACAGAGCCGGTCTCCACTTACAAAATAATTTCCTAATAAAGGCAGGTGGAGAAGGCATTTTGGTCCTGTTTTGCCTAGCTAATCCAGCCACTCTGGATAGAAAAGTTTTCAAAAAGTGGAACAGAGGAAACGTCTCCGCTCATTGTGTGGAACCTGGAGGTTTCCAAAATCAAGCTCAAATTTACCATCGCGGAAAGTAGTATAGCGTTTACTCGGAATAACAACTGTGTGTAGCTTAGTTTAATTTATGGAGTACTATAAAACACAGATAAGAAAATTATTCCTATTCTGGGGTTCTTCTGAATGATTTTCAAAGGTGAGAGAGATCACCATATTCTGATAGCACAGCGGTCTCCAGCCCTTCCGCTGCCTTGCAGCTCCTCCGCTGCTGTTGATATCCAGAAGAAGATTTTAAAAGTAGCGGTAGAGGCCAACTGGTAGGTTAATAAATCTTACTGTCAGCTACTTCTGAACTAAAGTCTGAGTAGCCAGCAGTGTCAGTCCCAACTACTCACTTGGCCCCAAACCTTCACTTGTCCTGGGTGCTTTTTAAATGAAAAATTGCAGCTGCTTCTTTTTGTAATTTAACTCCTGGTTTTCAAAAGGTGGCGTGTGGAGAGGGACTTTCCAGCCTTTTTCTCTGTCATCAGGAGGACTGGATGCTTTATTTCTAAATTATGAAAAAGCAGGGCACTTACGCAATTGTCTAGCAGTGGGCGCTGCAGTGTAGGCTACCCTAAATGTTTTTCTTCTATAGAAAATTCTCAATCCTGCTAGACTGCATCTTAGTAAAATCTACGTAATTTTTTTTGGAAGAGGAGACGGACACACTGAGGTAGAGGTCACGTAGGAGCCTCACAAACAAGTCCCGTGCCAGGAAGGAAGCTGCAGCACCCCGGAGCGCGGCGCCGTGTGATTTAGCAGCACTTACTCCTAACAGTCTTTTCCTGAGGAGCATGCAAAATGAAAACAGGCTTATGGAGATTTTAAGAACAAGCAATAGGGAGAGAGAAATATTGGTCATTTAATCTGCCAGCCTCAAGAGAATACCTCACTTTTTATGAGAGTTCTCCTTTAACTTTGAATCGCGTATGCTAAGCTTGGTAAAATGTGCCTTGTTTTTTTGGATTTCTGGGGTTTTTTTGTGGTTTTATAATGAGAGAAATTGTGCCTTTTCATTACTCATGATTTCCCAGTGTCATGCTCATGGAACCTGTAATTGTTAGCATTAAAACTTAAATTAGGTCTCAGGTGAACTGCTAGACATCTCTTCACCTAGACTGATGTAGCTCAAGGAAAAAGAGCATCTCCATTTGTGCTTTTAAAGCTTAGCCCTTAATTTAGTCACTAATAAATGTGAATCAAAAGTTGCAGAATTCATTTGTGCTTTCTTCCCATAATAAACAAGTTCAGCAAGCTATTTGATTTGCACAGAAGCTCGGTAGCCTGAAAATTCAGTGTGTCCAGGCAAAGAATTTGATCTGTAGGAAATAAACAGGCAAAGCAAGTACCAACTTGTAACACCAATACTGGCATGGGCAGCCTAAAAAATACAAAATCAGACCAGGCTATTTTACTGTAGGTAGCATCCCTGAGATATTTAAGTCCTAGAAATGGATTCAGGTGTCAAGATTTGGGGTGAGGGTGGAGTTTGTAAGACAAGTATATTTTTCCATCTGAGGTTTACATCAGAACTGTGCAAAATTGCTCCAAACACTGGCTTCCACTTCTTCTGCTTCCCCAAGACTGTGTACCTTACTGGTTGTTTTTCCCTTATAGTATGTAAGCAGTCCTCTGTAGCATTTTGCTGTGTTAAAGGTTATGGATAGAAACAGAAATTGTATGTGCAATAGAGATGAGCAGACCTGAGTTCATGTAGGCATTCCTACAGATTCCTCAGTTTGTGTCCCAGTCCATAAACATTTCATGTATCGTTTACATATGTTTTGTCTTATTTGGAGCATAGGAATCCATCTTCCTGAGCAAATCTGAGCCTTTCAGTACCCGCTGATCTTTTTGTCCTCCGCTCAGTATCTGTGTTTTGATCAGAAGAATGAGTAAGCTCAAAGGGAGGCAGAGCTTGCAGAAAAAAAAGGACGCTTTCTTGCTTACACATAAAAATGTGATGCCTAAAACTCAACATAGCTTGAATTGTGCCTGATTTCTCAAGTTGTCTTTAACCAGATACCTTCTTTCTAAATAGGACCTCTAATGACAAGAGATACCCAGAAGAAATGAATGCAGGAAGGGACCCTCGGAAAAACGCTTTCGTGGTTTGCAGTCATGTTAGTTATTACGCTCTAGTTAAAGTCACTCCCAGAATTTGTTGTTCCCAACCTTTGTTTTCAGAGGTTTATGGAAATGAAGATCCAGCAACATGACCTACAACCACTGTTCAGCTGCCTTGAACATATGGAATATGCACTGTAATATTTGGCCCCGCAGAGCGTTGTGAAAGGATTTACAGTTATCAAAAAAAGGTCATTTTATATCTGACTAAATCACATTGTGGAACCTAGTTAATACTGTATCTTTGCCACTTCTTAGATGAGGTACCTCCCACTTGCAGGCCCCTCCTTTGAGATATACCAGCATTAAATAACAGGGCTCCATCTAACAATTCAGGAAGAGTCCGGCCACGAAGTGGCTTTCACAGATCTGTACTTAATTTTACTGCAGACAGCCCCAAACCCACTTCATATCAGAAGGCACAGGGAAGCTTAGATTCTTCTCCTTTTGGGGTCTAGAAAAACCGTGCAGCCTGGTTCTTCTGTAGGAGCAACGAAAGGGTGTAGGTACAATCTGACTGTGACGCAGGGTGGTGGTACTTCTGATACTCTGCTGCCAAGAAGGCCAAGAAGGCCAACAGCATCCTGGCCTGTATCAGAAATAGTGTGGCCAGCAGGACTAGGGAGGTGATCGTGCCCCTGTACTCGGCCCTGGTGAGGCCGCACCTCGAATACTGTGTTCGGTTTTGGGCCCCTCACTACAAGAAGGACATTGAGGTGCTGGAGCGTGTCCAGAGAAGGGCAACGAAGCTGGTGAAGGGCCTGGAGAGCAAGTCTTATGAGGAGCGGCTGATGGAACTGGGACTGTTTAGCCTGGAGAAGAGGAGGCTGAGGGGAGACCTCATCGCGCTCTACAACTACCTGGAAGGAGGTTTTAGCGAGGTGGGGGTTGGTCTCTTCTGCCGAGTAACAAGCAATAGGATGAGAGGAAATGGCCTCAAGTTGCGCCAAGGGAGGTTTAGACTGGACATCAGGAAAAATTTCTTCACTGAAAGAGTGGTCAGACCTTGGAACAGGCTGCCCAGGGAAGTGGTGGAGTCACCATCCCTGGAAGTATTTAAAAGACGTGTAGATGAGGCGCTTAGGGACATGGTTTAGTGGGCATGGTGGTGTTGGGTTAACAGTTGGACTTGATGATCTTAGAGGTCTTTTCCAACCTTAATGATTCTATGATTCTATGATTCTCTTGATAGCATCTTCTTTCCCTTCTCAACCTGCCTGCCTCCCCTACAAGAAAGAAAAACAGTATTTGAGACAAGACTGTGTCAATCTTCCCCAAGGAATAGGCTGGGAAAATTAATCCTGTTGTCTGGATTTTGGGAGGAATTTCGCTCACCCTCGGTTCCACCCTTCCTCTGGGCTCCAGGCGCTTTCATTATCTCAAGAGTCGTCCTTGAAGGATGCTGTTCGAGATGGTGCACAGCAGCTGTTTGCCATCCACGACACTAGTTTGAATTAGTTAATGGATATTAAGGAGTACCGCAGTGTATTTTTATGCCTAGCAGCTCTATTTTAGGCCTAGTTTCTGTTAGGAATTACGGAGCCTTCCCAAGGATTTGAGAGTTAAAGTTATAATGAGATGCTAGAGTATCTGTTTTCAGGAAACATCAACATTTAAATATTTGTGTTTGATCTAGTCTGAAATGTAAAAAAAAAAATATTTTGAAATATTCATAGAACTGAATTTCTTCAGAATTTTGTTTCATGGGATGTTTTGGCATTCTTTATGAAATGTTAGATATCAAAATATCATGAGATGAAAGCATATGACAGTTGTAATAAATAAGTTGTATAGTAAGGAAAGTTGCTACTTAGAACTGACTGAAACATCATCTTTTCTAGAAGGAGTATCATCATGTCAAATTACAATACAAACACAAGATAATTTGATCATTTAGACACGTGAAATGGTAACCTGAGCCTTAAGATAACAAAGGCTTGCACCTAGGCTCAGAAAGTATAAATGCATCTGGTAGAATGAAAAGAAATACGGTTGGGGAAGAAAAGAAGGAGCTCGTGTATTTATTTTTAAGAGACCTTCAGAATTAGACTACATGGAGACAAGTAGCAAGGTTTGCCTAGTTTAATAGATTTGAGTAAAGAAAGCAAAGACAGACAAATATCTCGCTGCATCATTTCACTTTGCTGATGGTTCCACTTCTTTTCATTGAATACATCTGCGAAAACCCGTATCTTGCACTGATTGTTCGAGCAATGCGATGTACCTACTCTTTTTGTATTTCTTAATATTTAGCGTATGAGACACTGAAACCACTAGTGACAGAAAATTGTTACTTAAGAAAAATGGAAATGGTTTATAGGCAGTAGGAAATGCTCTGGGAGATGCAGCATTTTGAATATCAGCTATTCCATCTCCACTGCTCCTTTCCATAGAAGCATTTCTCTGCGTTTGGGAGCAACCCAGCCTGGGCAGCTGGAGGCACACATCTGTACCACCAAGCAAGTGGAAGCGCTCTTAAAAACTGGGGTTTGAAATGCAGCATTTACCTGCTCAGCAAGGTGACTTCTTACACACTTGGGCTGTCATTTTACCATGTACCCATGAGCATTAAGTTAGCGTGAAACTCTCTTCCCGTAAATACAACAGCTGTAAACAAAATGTGCTATTAGAGAACCAGGAGCAGTGCATTTCAGAATGTTACCAGCACTGAATCGAAATGCACTTCTTTGCCTACTGCTGCTATCACCCGCCTTAGCCGTTTTAGACAGCATTACATAATGGCAAAATATTTTTCAGGAGGAAGAAAAAAAATTAGAACCCTCCCTATGGTTTTAATCTCCCTCTTTTATTTTGTGTATGGTTTAAGCTGTGTCAGGTGTACATCAAAAACACCCCCTCTCCAGGGTATTTCATTTACAATTTCATTTAATAATGGAAGTGTACTTCCATCTAGCTAGGAAGGGAGAGGATTAAATAAAAAACACTGTTCTAAAATCAAGTAGCGTGAGTCCAGCCTGTCTCTGTGCTCTGCAAATGAAGTAGCCATGGAAGGGCTTCTTATTAGTCTGTAATATCAAAACTGATAAACTATTAGTGTTTTGTCAGGCATAATATATGCTAAACATTTTCCTCTGCAGATTGCCTCAACAAGAACTGTGACTGTTTTTAGACACATCTGGCACTGTGGATTTTTTTCCATCCTGCATTTCAGTGATTTAAAGGGCCTTGGCTGGGCAGAAGGATGTCAGCTGTTTGGTTTAAAATACTGTTGTAAGAGTGAATAAGATTTAAAGAGGCAGTAGGTAAAATTTTGGCCTCGCTGAAGCTAGTGGGAGAATGGCCATTGAGTTTAATGGCTTCGTGATTTCTCTGTACAGCTTTTTCATCCATTTTTATTCTTAGTAAATTTTCCATTTCCCAAAATTGCCCTTTCTTTTCCATTCAGCTTCTCCCACTTTGAATATTAGCTCTAGGAGTGAGCACTGAGATAAAATACCAAACCCTTTATTTACACAAATGCCATCTCTATAGCTCACTTCTGTGGCACTTTTGTAAGACAATAATAATAGTGGGTGCGGGTGTATAAAAGTAGTAAATGCAGGTACTCGTTTATAAAAAAGATGTTCTTAATAGACTTTTCTGGCTGTGCTTCAAAATGGGCTGTGTGACCAGTGATGAATCTCAGGACCTCTGTGGTGTAGAGAAGCTATTCTGCTCTTTATGGAAAGAAATAGCAGGGCAAGCTCTGCGCTCGCCTTATGTCCTGTCATGCCAAAATACGTCGACACTGGAGGTGGGGGGAGCCATGGGGTCTGAAGAGAAGAGTTTGATGGGAGATGGACATGACAAGGCAACCAGAGCCCATCTGCAGTTGGCTTATTTCAGGAGGCTGAGCTGGGTCCATGGAGAAGTCCCGTCAAGGACATGTGTTTCTGGAAGAGTTTGCAGTCATCAGGCAAGGAGAGGTGACGGCTCCATAGCAGTGTCTTCAGTGCCATGTGAGCCCTGCAGGGGCCTTTTTCAGCTCCTGAGGCTACTGATGGGCACATAGTATGTTCTGTGGTGTTGGGTGGTTTCCCCTCTGCATCCCAGAGACCAGTTACTGCCTGATAGACCTTTAGCATTTGAGTAGTAGAAGCTTAAATTTGTATGGCGAGATTGGACCCTTTTGTTGCAAAACCAAGAACATGCAGCGGTTTGGCTTTGTCCTGCCGTTACACAGTTTCATGACAGACGGGAAACAAAGTGTACCTTTGCTAAATTAGGTAAAAGAATGTATCAGGTTTTGCTGCAGTGGAATTTTATATTGTTCTACGGTTTTCTCCTACACTTAAAATTGGGAATATAAGGGATATCTTTCCAGCTTCAGGCATGGGAAAGGAACCATATTGAACTCCTGAACTTCTGAGTAGCAATTTCTAATGTATAGTCTGCTAAAAATTGATCCTCTGAGCAGCCACAAAAGATTTTAACAATAGAACTGGGCAGATACAGAAAGCAAAGTTGTAGACTGTGTGGACCCATTACCATCACAGTTTTACAATGCAAGTGTGGGGCTTTGCTTTGTATGGAGGAGTGATCACAGTTTTGCAATATGACAATAAATTGTATTTCTTTTTCTGAATAGGCTAAACAAAAGCAGCGAAAAGATGGACATATCTCTGAGTAGTCACAGGCTATTCAGGGTCATGTTCAGGTAACTAAGATAACCAAGATTTGCGCAAGGGATTTGCCAAGCACGTGATTCAAGAAGCATTCAAAATACCATGTATAGGAGTTACGTATTTTTATTTCAGTCTCCTATTTTCTTACACACACTTCCCCCAAGTTTTGCAGCTCTTTCTTCAGTTTCCTGGATGAATTCTCTCGGGTGGCATGTTTTTAGAAGCAGAGATGCTACCTTGTGAAAAAAGAAAGGAGGGAAGGGAGCCAAATGGGTGTCAAACATGCAGCTTGGCAGCAGCTTGCTGACATGCGCCCCCAAAAAAAAAGAAAAAAAAAAAAAGACTGCTTTTAGTAATCAAAACTGAATATAAAATTAGTGCAAAACTAGGGCTGTGAAACCTTCAGGTTGTCAAAAGGACTGAAGGAAACGCCTTGTGGCCAAAATGACGTCCCTGACCTACTTGTCCACGCTGTCACGTACCTGGGTAACCTTTCCGTCTCCGTGCCTTCCGTCAAACCTCTCTGACAGTTTTGCCATTCATACTTGCTTTCGGTTGTAATTTTTTGAGTTTGTTTGAAGTGTGCAACCAAAAAGTATATTCTTATAACGTCGTGCTGGCAGGCCTAAAAATAAGTCGGAGACCTTTTCAAATACTGCTTCTTGCCATCCACTGATCTCTGCAGAAAATAATCCGTTCACACCCAGAGTTCCTATTGGAAATTAGGGGACAGCCTGGTAATTGGATTAGGGTGGGCAGCAGTTTCTGAAAACAAAGCTCCTGTTTTGTTTCATTGAAATGCAGCTTCGTGTTACAGAAGATGCGCGTGTTCCTCTGAGTATAGTCAGGTGAATAAGTGCATCTCTGTACAAACATGGAAACGTGCTTTGTTAATCCACAGTTAAATTGCTTAAAAGCAATTTTTATCAATGTAGTCCTTAAAACTTGGAAGAGCCACCCGTTGCATCAATACTTAAATTCCTGCCAGCCACCTGGGTAGGTGCCAAAGAGGGACTAACTTCAGGACACTGGGATTGCATGTGTGAACTGGAGACTTTTGGAGTCTACATTATTGTAGGGATTGGAGGGGAGAGGAAAAAAAGGAATTTTACTCCGACATTTCCAGAGATGGTTCGGAAATCCTGAATTAAATTTATGGTGTGCCCCAGAAACACACCAGGCTTGAGCATGAGTTAGCCGGGGGGCAATTGCGAGGCCATAACTTAGCGCACTACAACGCCCTGTTTGACTAGTCCTCCAGAACAAACCTGCAGCAAAATGGTGTCTATAACTCTTACCCAGTCTATCATTTTCTTCCATCAGAACCATGCTGCATGTTTTATCCCATTGTGTTTATGAAGTAAGCCCTTAGTTTAATTCCTGTATAGTCCTTCAGAGCCGTACAGCAGATGCAGCCGGTCGCAGCCTGCCCTAGTGTGAGCCGCGTGCCAGCCAGCCACGCAGAGTCCCACCGGGCACTTGCACCCTGTTCTCCCATATCGCCATCCCCACGGAGGAAACGGTACGTCCTAGGTGGGCAGAGATGCGCTGGCAACCAGAATCCTCTTTCTCTGGACGGGCACCGAAGGCGCAGCCCTCCCCGAGCCCTCTCCCCGCACACCTACAGCTGGGAGACGGGAAACATCGTTAGTCATGCGACTGTCCCCAGGGGCAGTGCCAGCGAAACGATTTTGCTCCCTCCACACATCAATATTCTTGACACCCGTCTTAAAACTTTGGTCATGCATATCCATCTACTCTTGGAAAAGCATCAGAAGGGTACAAATGTCCCTTCACTATTTTTAGGGCTGTATCAAAAGTATTTATCAGCTTTCTGGCACCTCATCCCATTTGTCATTTTTGATGCTATCTGCTAGTCGGCAGGGGAGGAGGATGAAGTCCTTTAGAAACGCAGCGGCAGATGGGTGAAACTCCGTAAGCTAAGACCGCAGTGATGGTTCAAGGCGACTCCCCGGGGGTTGTTGTGCCTGTTGTCACAGTCGGGAAGCGCCTGTCACGGTCCCCCAACAGCAGGCGGAGCAGGGGCTCGTCCTCACCTCGGCGTTTGCCCACCCACGGGGTAGCAGGGATGTGGAGGAGGTCTGCTCGCAGCTGTGGAGCAGGGCTGAGCTATGAGAGAGGGGGACAGCTGATGTCTGGTGACTCCGCCATTCGCTCTGCACACCATCAGCACTCCCACGCCGCCTGGTGATGCCGAAAGACCGCTTTCTTCAGCTCACACCCTTGGCTGCGCGTCCCAGCACAAATGTCTACGAGGACGGGGCTCAATCTGTGTGTTATACATAATTCATACTACTCACGCTAGGTGGTACGTGAGAGGTGTTGAGATTCTTGTTTTTCCATACACACGTTGCCAACGGGAAGCTCTTCCAGCTCCTCCGTAACACGTACGTCGAGGCCCCGCATCGGGCAGCTCTTTAATGTGCAGGTAACGTGTTCGTCCACCTCGTGCCACAAAATTGGGATGTTTTCCTAGTGCTGTCGGTTTTTAGAAGGCAATGTATTCAGGTTGAAACTTTGCCCACATACCATCTGCTTCAGCCTTGTCGTTCTTTGACAAGAAAGCTGAATATATAATGTCCGCTTGGCTTTCCCGGCGTTACATAAGGTTGTGGTTTCATGTTAGCGTTGCAGTTTCGGAGCTCCCCAGCAGCTCTTGCAGCAAGCTCCTGCTCTTGTTTTCAAGTGAAAGAGCAGTGACAAAAATCAATTACCGTCTTCATAGCTGTAATGAGTGTGACCCACAGCCTTTTTTAGGATGACCACAAGCTTCCATCATACGTCCGAGGCCTATTAGCAAATATTGATTTGTATTGCAGATTATCTGTAGCCATTTCATATGAAATCTTAAGATCTTGCAGTTTTGCTTTCCATGCTCAGTTTGGTATCAAAGGTACAGCTATAAATCAAAAGACCTGCCCATAGACGCTGTCGATAGCCAAGGTTGCCAAGTTATGAAAATGAGGTGTTTTGGGTTTTTTTAAGCTTCTAAGCTTCTTAAGAAGGGTGGTTCTCAGAAAGCTCCAACTGAGTGAAAGCACTGCTTTGGAGTCACAGCAGACTCTGTTTACTAGAAGGGGGGAAAAAAAGTGGAACCTTCATATGCAAATGTATGGCATTTGGAAATGTCATATAGCTGCATCTACATATAAATAAGCCACTCTCGGAGTGCTGCACTAGCAAGGCTGCTTTGATACAGAAATCGCATAGTAGCACACAAAGCAGAAACAGCAGGACACCACTCGGTCAAGTTCGGAGAGTTTTGTTCCTTAATCACCACTTAACTAAGTTAACTAATATTGCTGTGTCGCTGCGTGTTAGACCGGGACGGGTTGTGAATAGCTGCTGTTTGGTTTTGCTGCCAGGAGCGTGTTTGTACGTGCTGCATGGGGCTGTGCGGTAGGGCCGATGGTCTGGCTGCGGTGCCCCAGAAGAACATAGAGTGTTCACAGCACTGAACATAGAGATACTTCCTATGTCAGCATCCCTCCTTGTAGATCCATGCCTGCTTGCTCCTGAAGGAGACACGAGTTGGTCATCTAAAGAAGCATCTTCTGCTGCTAACATCCACGTACTAGGATGGTATTTCCACCTCTGTTTAATCTGGTATTAAAGAGTAAATTGCAACTCTCAGACATACTTTTTCAGAGGGGAGGGCACAGAGAGGAGCCTTGGTCTGGTTCCCGCTGTCTGTTTTTGACCACCTCCAGCATTAGCACTAATGAGTAGCTTGAGGAGAGGCGGCCGAGCAGTCGGGAGGAATTTCTCACAGGGGGGTGACACCCGCTCCGCTCGTGCCGTGCCACATGTGATGGATACAGCGTTCGCCCCTCTGCCTTCAGGCACGCAGCCTAATTGGAGGGAACCTCACAAATCTCTGAACTGACACCAACTTTTTTTCAACACAGAATTACAATAATAATAATGTTAACTCATCCTCTAAAGGCTCTGTCATGAGCTGCCTAAGGAGATCATAGGCAAGGAGAAAAATTACGACTTTATTCCTTTAAATGGCTGGCTTCTGAAGGGGGAGGAAGCCGCTTGCGTGGGGCCGGCGGCGTCTCTCTTAGACTGAGGGGGACCTGAGCGAAGGGAACGTCAGCGGCATGGCAAAAACAAACACTAGCTGAGTTAGCACAAAGAGGGATTTAATCTGTTCTAGGAATGGGGTTAACGCAGATTTATTCAATCCTGGCACAAAAGAGGGAAGCACAAACTGTAAAGGCCCCTTTACCCAGGGCTTTGATAAATCCACAATACGGCCCCACATCATTAGATCACATCCGATGGCAGGCCTCGAGACCGGCCCCTGCGGCGGCCGTCTCAAAGAGCTCCGTCTGTGTGGTTTATCCACAAAAGTATTGAGAGGTGACTTGGTGACGGCTAACACAGAGACAGTATGGGGAGCTGAAGACCTTTCCAGTTTACTGGACTGGAAAGCAGGAGGGTGCCGTTCACACGCGGCAGTGAACGGCTCCGTGAAGCTGCTGAAGGAAGAGGTCAGCGCGTCACCTCTTGGTGTCCTCAGATCACGTGTGGAGGCGCTTGTGCAGCATCTGCCTTAAACAGCAGCGACCGCTGCTTTTACCGACGGCCTCGAGAGGGGTCAGTGGGTGAAATGGGGGGGAGGGAAGCAGAGGAGGTCAGACAAGGTGAGACAACTGCCTGCTTTACCTCCCTGAATGAAACGGTCACCCCAGGGAGGAGTAGTGTCTAACGTGAGCACCGGAACACTGAGAAAATGCTGGTTCGGAGCAACACGTTAGCCCACATGGCTTTTTTTTCTTTTCTCTTTCAGCTTGGCTAATATTGCCGGGTCTTCCCGTTCAGACGTGTGAGCAATGGTTGCTAGCGTCTACTTGTATCACTGTGCTGTGTTGGGGTTGTGTTGCACCTTGTGTTGCAGTAGCTACCTGGTGGCACCTACTCGTGTGTGTAGGAGCCTCGGCTGCTGGGGGTCTATACAGTCTCTAGGGTAAGGCATCTGTGCCTAGCCAGTGAATACAGGTGGGCTACGGCCGCTGAAAAAACAAATGAGGGTTAAAAAAAAAAGGTTATGTTCAGTTTTCAGTAGACAAATGGTCTTTTTATGTACAGGAAAAAGATTATTTCTAGCAGTCTTTTCAAATACGGAAGATACATTCACAGATGATGTAAATAAAAGTACTTCTCAATTTCAAAAGTTCAGAGATAGCTTTAACATATATAGCATAGCCCACATATATATGCTGACAAGCTGAAAGTATTTTATTCTCCATTTGAACATCTGGGATTATTAGTGTCTTAATTCATTGGTTTCTATTATTAATTATGGGAGCAGGCTGAATAATTACGATACATTGCTGCGAAAGACAGAGCACAATATTTTTTTTCCAAGTGCACTAGGACATCTTGCCATCATCTCAAACACAAAAAGCACTAGATTATTTTTAAAAAGGAAAGTGGATGTTATCTTATTCCAGGGAACTCATTTGCATAGGGACATTTAAAATTAATAAATTACTGTGTTGAGCAAGCCTATTTTGTGCCTGAGAAAAGAAGCGAATGTAATTTAATTCACAAAGTTCCATTTCTTTTTTTCCTCTTGGTAAAGTAGCTGATATGGGGATGGTATTTTTTGTGCAGTTTATGTAGAAAGACTAGCTTGAAGTTCATACTTGGAGTGGCTGCAGGATGAATTTAGGCTGGGGCTGCAGCATAGTGGTGCCAGACGTTTTCAGCTGACATTTGGTGTCTCACTTTCCGCTACCTCTCGGGGAGAGTGGGCTGGTGAGCTCCCCCTTGAGCGGCAGCAAGCAATTCCTTCTGAATTTTCACTCCCAACGCCCACCCAAACAGTGATTTTCAGGCGAGTTGCCATTTTCTTCATTGTAAAGAGACACTCTGTATCCGTAAGATCAAGATCAAGGTTTTAAAAGAAGGGAACATACTGTGTCAAGATAATTAATAGGTCAGGTCTGAGCAGCTGTTAATGACGAGGTATGGCTGTGGTGGTGGACGGCAGCGTGGCTGCTGGCAGCTTTGTCAAGGGCAGGGTGTCGGGAGCTGTTGAGCAAAGACTCGGGAGAAATCTCTTGTCTCTCATCAGAGCCGGGTCTGAGCTGGGATTTATCAGCACATTTCTTCATTATGAGTAAGTAGGAAGCCTGCTTAAGGATTTCATCCACATAAGGTGCTGTGGGACCTCAATTCTTGTTAGATGCTATTGGAGAGGGGGAAGTACCAGGAAACCTGCTAAAGCAATTTGCACTTTCAGAGGGAGCAACGCCATTACCACCCCATTCTTCCTGACTTTGCAGAAGGACCTTCAAACCTCTGCAGATGCTGCAAACGTTGCTGGACTGAGGAAGCTCCCTCTTCCCCCAAAAGAGCAGCAGTTGCTGACTCTGTGAAGACTGCAGATGAGTAATGTAGGCTGTCCCTAGGCTCATCCACAGGATTCAGATTCCCACCCTACCGAAGCTCTTCCACAAAACTCAGGGCATCCTCTACCTTTGCTCCACAGGTTGATACACTCTGGACCTTTATTTTGATTTCAAGTAAGAATTACCACACCTAGTGTCTATCATGCAGAGCAGAAGAGCTTTGTTAAGTAAGTTCCCAATGGTATGCTCTGCAGCATATCTTTGGGAGAGCTGCCGAGGAGGTAAAAGGAGGGGGGCGGGGGGAGACACTTCCAAAAGGGGTTGAGAAGGTTAAGGACATACATTTGACCCAAGAATCCCTTTCCCCCTTCATAAATCCTCTGAAAATGTGATGTGTAAGGAGTCACTACCTCAATATCAGCGAGAGCTTTCGACTGCAAATTTGACTGACCTCAGCAGTATTAAAAGATTAAATTATTATGTAAGTCAATTCTCCTTAACCACTGTTTCCAATGAGATAGGTGTCAAAATAGCTTTCGCTGCACATCATTCACCATCCCATCCCTTACTTGATGAAATATGTGTATATATATGTATTTGCAGGACCTCCCTCGGTCCAGCGATGACTGTACACAAGGTATTAACACTGTACGTGAGCCAATATTTTTTCATATGAGCAGTTATTATTTCCATAAGCTCCAACATTACATGCTGTGCAACAGTGAAAATGCTAACGTGGATTTACAGGCTGTGGCCCTCTACTTTGCTTGCCTGAAATTGCCTAGAAAGTCTCGCTGATTCAAATGTAAAGAACGACAGAATTATCAGCCCTGCAGAACTGATTGTTAGGTGCCTGGCAGTCAAATTTTGGACATAAGAATCCTATTTTTGCCTAGATTTTTATCTAATTTCTCCAAAGTGGATTGCAGGAACTTGTGTCTGGAAGGAATTTTCTGGGCACTCCAGGCGGTACTTCATATAATCCTCATCAAGGGCACTAATGGATTTATTCGTTTGTCAGCAGAGCTACTCCACATGTTCAGTTGTGTAACAGAAGCTCCACACTAGCTCAGATGGGAGCTGGGGACCGGTGAGGGCTGCCCAGAGAAGAAGCTGGCTGCGTTGTTCTCATCACGTGCAGAGTCGGGTCCTGCAACCGGGCAGACTGTTTCAGCTTTTGAATTTCAGCCTTCACTGGGATATTTACCTGAGAATCCTAATGGTGCACATTCAGCTTCCAAAAACTTTGAAGTAAAGGCATAGCTAAAGCAGAAATTACAATAAAAAGAATACAGAATGTATTTGAAATAATTCTTCCACTGCTTCTTAACGGAGGACAGGAACAGCCATAGGTATTAAGGAATTTAGACAAGATAGCTTTAAATAATTTATTTAACATTTCAGAAGATAATCCATCAGCAAAGTCAAGATCACTGAGTGGGTGGTTAGTCACACGGGATAACTTCTCAGGATCCAATTTCTTACCCCAGCGAAATGGCTCATCGTCTCGGCATCTCCCCGCTATCCACAGAAAGGTTGGAGAGCAAGTGTTCGACTGGGAAACTCTTCTAGTAAGCAAGACGATAAGCTGCTTCAGTCTACACAAAGTAGCATCTGGCCTCCATGCATTTAAAAATAATCTGTTTTGACTAGTGTATCGTATATGATAGGCTATCATGTCATGTTCTGGCACTAACAAAAGATGTGAACAATATGAAATGTCATGTTAGGGTAAAGATAGAAAAAAATGTTGCAGAAATGCAAAAGATGCTGGCTTCATCAAAGTGATGTTTTCTATCAGAAAAATGCTTCAAGAAAAAGGTTTCTGAATACAGTTGATCTGGAGGGTGACAGTGTATTTCTTTTTAAAATAAAAAGGGGAAGCATTCTGAGAAATGTGCCAGGAATTATGTTTGTCCAGAGATAGGAGAGACTGAGCCAGTCAGTCCAATTTTCATCTTTAGGCTTTACAGCTTCTGTCTCAAATTCTAGCCATCACGAAAAGGTATAAATCTGCCTTTTTGGTGCAAATAAAACTTTCACACACAGTTGCCAATAACAATGCAGCAAGTCTAATGCGTGAAGAGAAGCTACTGAATTTAACTTTACTGCAACCTGACTATCTTTGAATTTGGTCTGTATTGTTGCTCTATGAATACCGATCTGCTGTGCTTGGAAAAAAGGGGGTAAGTTTGTATTTAAGCTTTGCTCTCTGTAGGTGTAAGGTTGGTGTGGTAGAGGGGTCCCTGGTTTGGTGATACTATAATGTGATTAGTGAGTACTGAATTTATAAATTATCCAAAATTATAATAAGGGGGGAAGTCTTAATTTATGTCTTTTAGGCTTACTTTTTTGAACTTTGTATAGTTCTTATTTGATCCATAGTTTGAACATGTTTTTTATTCCTAGCCTCTCTTTTTAGAAATGATTTATAGTTCTTGTTTCATAGTGATGTAAACCCTGTGATGCATTCGTGATAGTATCTTATCGATGGCTGGATTACTGAAAAGTGCTCAGATCCTTCAGAGCAGTCAGTTTTAACATGCAGGAATTGATAAAGCATATCTTGGTGTTTGGGTCTCTATTTTGAATCTGAAAAGATGTTTTGTGTAATGAGAAAAATAACCTGGTTTGAGGCAGGGGAATTATTTTGGGTGAATTCAAAATGTGCCGGAAGAGAAGGGGAGCTTCTTTGTCTGAAGTAAATGATGCTTTCATTGTAGCCTGTCTTTCGAACAACGAAAACAGCAGATCAAAATAAATACAAGTTTTTTCCCCCTTTCTGCCTTTATGTTCAATCCCTAACTCTTCTAGAGGAGTCATCAGTTAAAATGCGGGACTACAGATAATTTGTGTCTAAGTTTTATGGTTTCTTCCTAGCCAGATGACAAGTGTTTATCCTACGAAGTGCTAGCAAAGCTTGGGCCATCTCATTTTTGATTCAGTGAAGCATTTTCCATCATATCATTACACTTAGAGGTGTAATTACAAGTTCTGCAGGATCCTAGATTTACTTTAAAGTATGCTAGAGACCTTTTTAAAGAAAACATGGTTTCTACCCACATGATTGCAGGAGGAGGAAAAATCATTCCTCTTTTTACCAGCCCTACATCCTACACAGAATGAGAACATCTGCAAGTCTGGGAGAGGTCCTGGTCCCCCTTTCAAGTCCTAGCGATTAGTCTGTCCCGAAAGTAACAATTTCCCTCACCATCTTGAGGCGTGCCTCTAAAAAAAAAAGAAACCAGATGGTATCCTACCGTTTTAGGAACACTGCCGGCTCATCTGAGAGAGGAGGGATTCTCACGCTGGTTGGTGGTGGCACACGGACATCACAGAGATGTCTCGGTACCTGAGAAGGAAGGATTGGAGTTACACACACAAGCACACCCACCCACAGGGCAGTCTCCTGTTCTTCAGAAAGGAAGCAAACTCCCACTAATGGAAGATTTGAAGGAAACAGCATAATATTTTCCACAATAGAAAAAATGTATATTAATAAGGATCCTATAGTTCTTGCTGCAGTTTTCAGGACAGACGTACATTTGAATGTGGACCGTAGCAGAGGTCCAGCACACCCAGAAGCCATCGGGCATGGTGCACAGATGATCGCTGCATGTGTATGGAGTCCAACAAGTGCTGAGCACATCAGGATCTACCTGTGTGCACTGGGCAAGTCCATTGATAGCTTCATATGTCACACATGTTTTTTCTGTTCCAGGAAGATTTCCAGGTGGAAAAAAGGAACATACAGGAAGTCCTGGTGGGATGATAACTCTCTCTATGTATATATTTCACATGCTGGTAGCCAGTGCCTCACCTAGAGGGTGATAGGTAGCCAAAAATGTTTAGTGCCAGACCAAATGGACCTTCTACTCCCACCTCTTTCCAGTAGCAGAAATTCTTGGGCAAGCTCTCGAAGGAGGTTATGCCATGCCTATAACATGCCTCCTGTCATCCTGTCCTGCCTGTGCTGTCCCAGAGACACCTCTCAGCCCCAGGCCCAGGAACCAGCACTGCACCGTGATGCCCGCTTCTGCGCTGCGTTGTCATTACAGCCTTCACGGCAGCCTCACGCAGATATCCCGATGTAAGCAGGGAACCAGGAGACGCAGACAGGTTTGTCTTCAACACACGTGCATTTAAAAAGATGCAGTAATGGTCCATAGCGCAGAGGTCCTGAAAGGCCTAACGACGAAAGAGAAGTTAATGCTCTCTACAGGGATGTAGAGGTTGCCCTCTCATTCTCGTTTGCTGGGAGCTTGTCCTCGCCTGTTTTAACATAAGGACAATATAACCAACTTTATTAGTGCAAGTTGTCAGAGACTCTTAAAACTCTCCTTGGACAGCAGCGATAGGCAAGAAATTCATGCAAATCTGAATCTTGGATCTGCCGCATACGCTTTTCCCAAAGGTGGGATAATACCGAGGCATACCTACTGCCGGCACGACTGGCTTGGAGGCAGAACACAAATTGCAATTGTTTCGTAACACGGGGGGACTTCCTCTGAAAGATAAAAGTGCTTCAACTTATTTGTGTGCAAACTGCATTTCCTCAGACATCTATTACGAGGTTTTTTTCTTCTGTTTTTAATTAATTGTGGCTAGATGATACTATCACAGAAGAAGGATTCTTACCATTTGAGATATCATAAGTATTGGTTAAATGGAAGAATTTGCCAAAATTACCCAGATTAATTAACACCTTGGTGGCCTACAAAATTCATGTGAGTTTACTGCAAGTAACACTGCATTTCAGCCCATGATGTAAATGTTGAGCACGTACCTGTTGCAAAACTAAACAAAGCCTCCATTTTCCTGGCTACATGGAGGGAAGTATTTTCCAGGATTTGCAGTCTCGGCGACTGTTTAATGGCTGCAGAAGTGGGCACAGAAAGTCAAACTAGTTTAAAGGTACCCGTGCTGTGGGATGGGGAGGAGGCCAGCGGGCTCTGGGCATGGGCGTGCAGCACTGATGGGAAGCTTCAGCTCTGGACTCCTCCTCCTCTACTTCAGCCATAAAATTATCTTTCTGAATATGTTGTATTGAACGACCAAATGTATTGTAGTGGTATATTACATGCAAATGTCCCGAGTCTTCCTCCTAGCCTTGCCTGGGTGTGAAGAGACAGTCCGTAGAGGATAACAGAAATGATTAGGCATTTTTCATGTACTATTCTGTAATTAGTTTTTGAATAGTCAGATTATTTTTTCTGGTGTCTCATTTGCTGTAGCTTGACAGGAATTAGATGTGCAAACCCTTGCTCTTGCTTCCCATAAACAACATCTTTCACATCTTGTTCTTCTGATTTTCCTTTCTTTTATACGTTGAGTTCTTTCCATCGTTTCACCTTGACCTGCGTTGTTAGGTTAATGTTCCTTCCCTTCACCTGTCTTCACAGAGAATGCAAATAAACTGGAAGAAAGTGCAAGAGGGATCTACATCCCTTGTCCAGAGCATTACAATGGCTTCTGCATGCACGGCAAGTGTGAGCATTCCACTAACATGCTGGAACCGTCTTGCAGGTAACCCTTCTCCTACCGAGGGTGAAAGGCTACACACGTGAAAATATTGACTTACAAAAACACTTAATCTAGATAAACTATGGAAAATGATGGTAACCATGGCCCTTTATACTACAAAACCCATTAGACTTTAATTATTCAACAAAGTCCCTGTTTTATGTGGCAAAAGTGTATTGAGTTATGCGCAGTGTTAATTGATTGCAAAAACATTCAGTAACCTTCATTTATATTTAGATAGATTTAAAAAGCACTTCACAAAGTGCTCAGACAGCCCCTAGGTAGCCGCCTCAGTCTGAAGCAGAGGAGTGCCACCAGGGATACGTCCCCGCTGTGGCAGGAGTGATGCTCGTGGGGCAGCAAGCTGGGGCGAAGGTGGCTCCTTTGTGCGGGGGGTGGCTTTGGAGGAGGTCAGGGCAGGGAGGAGCAATGGTGAAAGCATGCGTTTCTGCAGCGAATGCCTCCCTGCGGAGGTGGGGATATTACTTCCGAAGTCCAACCATCGGCCTGGTGGCAAAGAAAAGGACTGTTATGCATGAAGCAGCGTTTTCCTGGGACATTGGACTGGGAGAGCAAAGCTACAGAGCAGGCTTATCCCCCAGGGCAGATCCTCAAGCCAGCTTCTCCCAGCTCCCGCAAACAGCCAGGGCACGTTTTGCTCTTTGCAGCTGCTGTGTTTTACGTTCTCCATTCAGCTGGAAAACGTCCTTTCCTCAAGCTGCTGGCTGCTGTGGGAATGCAGGGGAGGAAAAGGGTGGAAGCTCAAGGCTTAACCCGTCAGGGTTAGTGCCCCGCTAACGCTTCTGAGAGGAGCCCAAGCAATCTGGCTCGGTCTCTTATGGTTGCTGCTGCCATTGACCTGGATTCTCGGATCTTCCTGCTTGGGCTTTTCAGGGGAAAGAGGGCAAGAGCTACCATGGGAAAACCACTGCCTATTCCCCAAAATCACAGAGGGGAGATGTCAGGCTGCAGGGTGGGAACTGGTGAGCAGGCGCATTGGGGTGGGTGGTTGCAGCATCAACAGAGGGGTTTTTTATAGCAACCAGACAGAACGTAAATGATGTATCCACTTGCAGGAACATCTAATCACATTTCATATGGAGCTTGGATGATTGCTTATCACTTCCTTAGGGGTAATCTGCATAAGGAGCCACAACTAGATGGCTTTTCACCCTCCCCCACCTCCCCAAAGAAAGGGAGAAATCTAAAATATGTTGTGAAAGGAACTAAATGGATTCTCATCACGACATGCAAGTAGTTCCACCTGATGCTAGACAAATCCTTGTTCCCTGGGTACCTCCTGACACTTGCAGTGTCATTCACTCTCGCAGGCCTTGGTGATGCTGAGGACCTGAAACCTTCCCTCTGAGAGGTCTGAGGAGGCACCAGTGCTCTCTCTGGGGGGCCCATCCTGCAAAAAAATCCCACATAAGCATATGCTTAAGCCACTGATATTATTCTTTTCAGATATAATTTGTTTCGGTGTTCTTCGAAAGCAGCAGGTATAACTGGAAGAAATATTTTTCGTTTCAGATGTGATGCCGGCTATACTGGACAACACTGTGAAAAAAAGGACTACAGCGTTTTATATGTGGTTCCAGGTCCAGTTCGATTTCAGTATGTCTTAATAGCAGCTGTGATTGGAACCGTCCAGATTGCCATCATCTGTGTTGTAGTCCTCTGTATTACAAGGTCAGTATCTCTGATACTTTGCAATAGAAAAGACTTTTGTTTTTCCTACTTTGTCCACTGATTATACAGATTTCTGCAATGACACTACTGATAACAAATGCTATTTAATTCACCAACAAACAGAAGATATCATCTGGTCCAGCCAGCCAGTGCTGCTTTATTATTATAACTGAATTTTTACTTCCATCTTAATCAAACTTAGGTAGGTGCCTACAGCAAATGAAGTTTCCTGCTTTGTATTCAGATGCTTGGACAGATATTATTCATATAAATAAGGGGAATATAAATACAGCCGCTGGATCAACACTTAATAAAACTAATCATATCTCCATCTGGTTTCCTCAAGGGCCCATTCCCTTAGTCCTAATCAGACAAAGCATACAAACTTCTAAGCCTGTTTGCAATCCCATTGATTAAATGATTTCATTAGGCTTGTATACATCTTCAAAGGTACGGCACGTGTTTTAAGGTCTTCACTAGATGGTGGCACACCGAGCCATATATGGTTTATTTTTTCTTTAATGAGGAGGAAGAGTTTGTTTGAATGGAAACAACAGCCCCGGGGTGGGTGAGCACAAGAGGGGTAAATGCAATCCTCCCCCTTCTGCACCTCCTGCTCTATTTCCCCACTGAACTGTGTTACTGTCTCTGGGAGCGCTTGGGGTAAGTTCCGAACTTGAGGCATCTTCAGGCTTCTCTCAGAAATCACGAGGTTAAATTCACTCAGTTAGCAACACCGATAAATCGTTCTTTTAGAAAGAAATTTCTTTTAGAAAGACAAAAAAATAAAAGCCAGGTATCATACCTCTGTAGAAAATAAAATCTCTAATATATGTCAGTCCCTATGGTGCACTACCTGGCTGGAAGACAAGCGTAGCATTTGTTTCTAGAAAAGACACCAAAAAACAAATCCAAAAATAAGCCCTTCTCTGGCCTAAAGACGTAAAACAAAACCATCTGATGAAATGTAGCTACTTTTTTGGCCCAGCTGAGTCCATCAACTCAACGGTCAATGCCGAATGAGGCAATAGAGTATATTCTGGTGATATTCACAGAAGTAATTCAAACCACCAAAAATGTAGTGTGTAGTAAGAAAAAGAAGATGGCGTAGTAACTGATAACGGAACAAACGCTCTATCATTTTGTCGAGTGACTCTAGTTGTGTCACCTTGACGCAGTAACACAGAGTACTTTACATTGAAGAAGTCAGTGTGCTCTGAGTGATCTGGTACTGTAATGCAAATTACCCATCACACTGTTTTCATACATAGATGGTACTTTTTCCCGCACACTTTGTAACCAAGTTAATTTATGATCTTTTGACTTTTTTCTGTAATGCATGTAATTACTGCAGAGCATCCTCCATGCCAGCATAATGATTTGAGATACATTTGCAGAAGTGTACTCTTAAGTGGCCTAAGAGAAATCTGCATGACAAGACAGCGTTGTGGCAGCATGTGCATAAGGAACTGAGTTTTTGAAGTTACCTGCTTTGGAGAACCTGACTCTACTGGTTTGAACTCCACACCCTGAACTCTTGAATGTGCTAAAACCACCCTACCAGGTTCCTGGGAGAAAGAAGGGAAAGTTCACTCACTCGGAGGCCGCTGCGGCCGAATTCTTTGCCGCTCATTTCAATGCAGCTTCACCTAATTAATTTATCAGACGAGTTTGGTGCACTGTGTCCAAACCCTGCATTTGAGCCGCATAAGACTACCGTTGTAAATCTTTTAGCTATCGTGACTGTTGTTGCTCTTAGAATCATACCCGTACAGTGGTGCAAATCTACCACAGTGGTGCAAATCTGGGGTGTCCTCCATTGCTGGAAGGCTCTGAGCAGTTCCCGGGAGCTTTTAGGGCCATTGTTGCACAGACACTTTAATCTGAATAAATGAGCTGTGCCGCTGATAGGGGCGGTCTGCCCTTGCCCCCTCCCCTCGTTCCCGGGCACTTGGTCCTGCCAATACTCTTGTGCCACCATTAGCATTTGTGCAGCCACACAACGAACCCGGTCAAACAAAACTGAAGATTTGTTTTTACGCGGCTCGATTCCACGATGAGGTTGGCCACCTGGCTACTCATCGCTAGTGCCAGCAATGGGAATAATGGGCTGGGCTGGAGGAGCAGGGGACCAGAGGCCAAGAGGTACGGAGGGCAGGAGGTGGAGCAGTGAGGCAAGTCCGTACGCCCAAGGACTTTTAGCTTAGAGGTAAGGCAAAAGAGAAGCAATGATAAAAGTGAAGGAGGATGGTAAATAATATAGGTATGGCCTAGTGTCATAATGATTCTCAGCAGTTTTCTTTACAGCTTTGCATTTTTAGTGCTTCCCTAATGTTTAGTCACAGCAGCTTATTTATGTGAAGAAATAACTTGATTAAAAATGAATGCATAATGTGTTTTACCTGCTATGAATCAGATTGTGAGTAACTCAAGCTTGCGAGCAAGCTTCAATGGAGGGAGAGCAGGCAGCCTGTGCTCCGGTACCTAGTTTACATAGATATAACTGCTGTGTTCGTAAATGAATGCATCCCCTACACAGACCACTGCAAAGAACTTTTGATTAAAGAGTAAAGGACCAAGGAAAAGCTGTCACTCAATTTTAGCAGATGATTAAGTCTAAAAAGCTGCTTAAATGCCAGTGCCCTCTTAGGAAACCCAGATGCACTTCAGACACAACCTACCTGTAAAGGCAATAGCGTTGCATTTAAGCAGTCGTGGTGTCAGTACTCGGCCCTGGGGCCTTCCCAGGCTTCCATCAATTGGTAGTGTAGTGTATTATGCAATTAAAACATGGGCATTTTTGGTTAAAAGATGCTTTTTCATCATCTTAATTGGAGTAATCTCTACGTTTGAGTTGATTTCTCTTGACCTTGGACTAAGTGACCATATAGATACTGTCAGTGTTGGTTTTGGGAAAGTGCTTGTGAGATGCCCATCTCCTTGCTTCCAGCTGGAGCAGTTGGTATCCACCGTTCTCCGGGAATGCACGGCTGCATCCCCGGGATTGCTGATCATCCTGGTCATCCCCCGGCCACCTGGTACCTCCGCGTTTCCTATGAAACCAGTCCGTTTGTGCCCACTGTGGCTTCACACCCCCGGTTCCCCAACCCTGCTTCGCTTGGCCGAGCGCTGGGGCAAAGCAGGGGCTGCTCCTTCTGGTGTAAATCCTCGTCCTCTGGGACTGGGGAGGAAGCCCTGGTAGCTTGGTCAGCCCGTGTGGCTGACGGCCGCTGCAGCAGGATTTAGCAGCGCTGTCTCTCTGCGCCTCGAGGTGTCGGTGCTGTCCCCCGTGGAGCGCTGCGAGGTCCTGCTGGGCAACCTCCGGCTGAATGGGCAGGAGAGGCCGCCTGGGGACAGTCGGGGCTGGGAGGCTGTCAGCGTGCAGATGACACGCGGCTCAGTGAATCAGCCCTGTGTTTGCTAACAGCGGCGCCCTGACTCACTCAGAAAGTTTGATCGCCTTTTTAGGAACACGCAGTGAATAATGAGTTTGTCGTGAAATCGCAAACCAGCTGAAGTCTGCATTAGTTTCATAATGAAAGCTTTGCCATGACCTCCGAGAGTGCTGGAGACGCAGGCTTATTTTTCCTGGAGTAATGATAGCAGCCTACTTTGCTGCTTCCAAGAAAGGAATGAGGCAAAATATAGCGCACAGCCATACAGTTTCTCGTGAGGGGGTGGTCCCGTTGGCTTAAAAGTGAGGCAAGTCAGGACAACCTGACCCATATTTTGTTAGACACTTATATAATTGTATTTCAGCATTTTGAAATGCTTCATAAGCCCTTATGCTCTTGCTCCTGTTTAGCCTTTCAGTTGGCGTCACGAAACTATAGCATCGCCCCCATTCAACAGGGAAAAAAAAAATGGCCTTTTTGATTTTAAGGGGTCAGTAAAACTTGATTTCACTCTATTTTGCTGTTAGTTATTTGACACAGAGCTGAAGGCAAGTGATTTGAGCTTTCACTGCACTGCACTGAGAGGGTGGGCTGTCCCTGGTGCATAACCTACAGGGTTTCACAAGGTGCCACTGAAAGCCTCCCGGTAACAGAAAAACAAGTTAGCCCAATACAAAGGGATTTTTTTTACCGTGTCAGTATGGTCTGGAGTATCGCGGGGCTTTCTGTCACGCCGCTCCAAGCGGGCGTTTCAGTCTTGCTTGTGTAGCTGCCCGTGTGGAGGGCAGAAAGAGGCGCACCCAGCTAAGAACTCATACTGAGCTTCAGCTGGAGAAAGAGGACAAACACGTGGCCAAATTAGGAATAGCTTCTTCCTCCTCCTCTACAAAAAGTTATCTAGGTCACCCTGGGTAAAGGACTGGTTTTATTGCTGGTTGGTTTTCCGTAGCTCACCATTTTCCTGCTGGTACCACGAATGCAAAAAGCGCGAGCGTTTTTAGAGGGTGTTGGTCGCCCTGCTGTGGTTCCGCTTGCCCGGCAGTCTGTGCCGTAACCCCCTCGGCTTGCAGCTGCTTAGAACTTCCTGCAGCCTCCGCCTGGGGCTAAACTTCTCCATGCTTTCTGTCTAAGGGTGCCTTTGTGGGAGGAAACCAGAAACACGCTGTTATCTTTCCGTTAGGGGGAAACGCTTCGTAGCATCCCCATAGCCAACGCTGCTGCAGGTAAAAGGTTGAAACGTGCCCTTGCTGAGGAGCACTGGGAGGCCCTGGGGCAGAAGAGATTTGCTTTTGCAGCCATCCAAAGGAAAATAAGATTTTGGTTTTTCCAGTGCGATTGCTTTCCGCACTAAGCCAAGCTGGCGTGTGAGGAGCGTCGCGCGGTGCAGGCACCCGTTCAGTAAAATAGCTGCTCGCCAATGACCTGAGCATGGAGCATTTCCATGGAGACTAATAGGGATTGCGGACGCTTAGCTTCTCGGAAAGGCAGCCCCCGCATCCACTTTGTAAATACTTCACAGACCTGGGACGCTGCGCAGGTGAGCGTGAGATCGTCCTAAGTCTTCCACCTGCGCCTCACTGAAAATAATTCTGTTACTTAAAGATGAGCCGAACTGCAATCGAGAGATGCGGTGCGGTAGGAGCTGTCGCAACACAGCCGAGTCGCTGCTGCTCGCCAGGCAGGAGCAGGAATCTTAACATTTCCCATGCCATTTTTTTGTTTACAGTATGTTTTGCAGGGTTTGGGGGGTTTTTTGTGGTTCTGTTGCCATTAGCCAGCCCTTTTCATCTCATCGAAGAGGAAACGCGCTGAGGGCCAGAGGACGCCTCTCTTGCCCTCACGTGCCCTGCTGCCCACGCCGCCTCTCGAGCAGACGCGTTGTTAAGAGCCGTGTATTCTCACAACTCTCTTTTCCAGGAAATGTCCCAGGAGCAACAGAATCCACAGACAGAAGCAAAACACAGGGCACTACAGTTCAGACAACACAACAAGAGCATCGACAAGGTTAATTTAAAGAGCGCATGTTTCCACAATGGCAAAACTAACTGCAGAGAGCTTGGACTACAAAATACAGTATTATAGACAAAAGATTAAGACAAGATCTACACATGTTGCCTTGCATTTGTGGTAATCTACACCAATGAGAACATGTACTACAGCTATATTTGATTATGTATGGATATATTTGAAATAGTATACATTGTCTTGATGTTTTTCTGTAATGTAAATAAACTATTTATATCACACAATATAGTTTTTTCTTTTTCATGTATTTGTTATATATAATAAATACTCAGTGATGAGAAAAAAATTGCCTTTCTTAAATTTGCTGTATCTCATAGCTGTGTATAGTCTTGGGATATTGTATATGGACACTAACAAATCTCTTCTTTTTTTTTTTCTTTTTCCAGTTCTAGTGGCAATTTTGAGTCTACTGAACTCAGTAGTAGGGTTTTGAGTTGGTCCAAGATCAGCGACAATTATGGATGTGGGAAAGGTGAAGAATAATTTAACCTACATTGAGGAGGGATAAAATATTTCAGATCCGGAGTCAACTACATTTCATCAGCCTTCTTCTCCCATACCATCTATCTTTACTCTCCCATAGCTTAGGAAGTCTTTGCCTTCTAAATTAAATCCTAACCGAAGGGGAAATGGAAATTCTCGGTAACCGCAATGGGAGTGTCGGGGGTAATGTTTCGATTTGGGAGGGAAGTAGGTGTCTGTCAAGGTGAACCCTATGAGAACGCTTTGCAGAATCTCCAACTCTGGTCACTGGAGTGAGTGAAAATTGCTTCTTACTGTTGATTGAAAATTATTAGGTTAAAAAAGTTAATAACATAATAACAGCTGAAATGCCAGCACCATTTGTACCTCGTGAACATGCCGATATAATTTATTTTTTCAAAGAGAAGGTGAAAACCACTCAGAAGATACCTTATGAATAACTTTATGAGTGACCCTACTCCATTAAATGTAATGAACTCAAATGTTGGCTATACCTCAGGAAAATAAAGGCATGTGTTTTGTCACATCCACATGATGGACAAGATGCAAAGTTATTTCCACGGTAGCTGAAACTCTCCAAAACACATTCTTTTGAGAAGCTAATATTACTCTAGTTTGTGCTATGAATTTTGAAGATGACAGAGTGAGACTGAAGGGCAGAGTGTGGTAACTTCACTCCTGCTGGATAACACCCACTCAGCTAACTGACTACCGGCGTACTAGCCACACTAAATAACAGAATTGAAGTAAAAAACACTTGTAACCGTTTTATTGTGCTGCTCCTTTCCAAGGAGGCTTTGCCTAGGCAGAAAATACCCACGACAAGAGTTAGGTGTATTTCTCGCTGTCGTCACCACATGAGAAATGGCATTTGGGTCAGAACCAGACCCGGGGTGACCCGGGGTGATGGCTCATGAGCGTGTTTCCATTTCCTGCTTCAGCATCGGTCTGGTCACTCACAACAGTCACCACCAACCCCACCAGTGACAGTCCACCCGATCTGGCCTTCACACCCGGGTGAAGCGATACGTCTACTCTTAACATGGCATTTGGTTGTCGTCCCCCCCCTCCCCCCAGCCTGCTTTAAAGTGAATCCATTGCATGATGTTCACACGGTCTCAGTTTTTGTCTTGTTCTGGGTTTCTTGGCTTTTTAAAGGTAATAAAAGGCGATTGGCAAGAGATGCTTCCAGGCACCTGGTCTGTGCTGATTGATGGGAGTGGGAGTGCGGTGCTTTTGCAGGCAGCAGGGCAGACGACGGCGCGTGGCAGCTCTCCGGCGCTGGGCTGCCGGCCCTGCAGGGACCATCTGCTTCCCGGAGCCGTGGGCTGGGGCGAGGGAGAGGGAGAGGGGGGCTGTACAGCCACTCCCTGTGCCTCGGCCCTCGCCCCCAGCTCTCCGATCATCGAGGCTAGTTTTCAAATTAGAAGAAGAGTGATGGTGCGGGGTAGGAGTGAGCAGCAGAGAGGCAGCGAGCAGGCGTGATCCTGGCCGGCTGGACCACAGGGACACTTCCATGCTCAAACCCACTGTAAAACAGAACCATAGAATCATAGAATAGTTTGGG
>NW_009230731.1:0-18428 GCF_000690835.1 Fulmarus glacialis
GAGCCCTTCGCCTCGGTGGCTTCGAATGGTGGCTTATCTCTCCACAGACTTTCTCACAGCTCTTTCTTAGCAGTGTGCATCAAGGATGGGCAGCTGTGTCTTATCTGAGTTGATCCTTGGAGTCTTGGATTCCCAACCACTAAAACAGGGAGGAAGGGAAAGCTTAGAATAGGTAGTTACAACACTATTTCCCAAATTATTTATTAAGTAGGTGATGGAAAGCACAAGTGAGGAAACAAATTTTTCTTTTATTTACATCAGTAAATCCACTAATTTGGTCCTTTCATAAGTTCTTTCTAGGGAACTAGTTTGATGCCGACTGCCAACTGATTGCAACTAAATGAATTGCAAAGTAGGTGTGTCCTTGTTTAATGAAAACTGCAGTTTTACTCTAATTTGAGTTCTCTGTCCATCACCTCAGTCTCTCAGTTTCTTCTCTTTGTCCCAAGCCTAATGTGAGTTCCCCAGGACAGAAAATGAGTCATTTTTAAGTAAAAGATGTGGAAGTTTTTGCATTATTTTTATATTGCTGAACACAGTTCTGATTCATGGCTGAATCAATTTTTGTAGTACAACTGAATGCTAAAAACCCACCATCTTTTAATTTCTTACTTCTGTATCTGATAGTTGCCTTGGAGTGGAGATATGAAAAAAAGTATAGTGTCCACTGTTATCTCCAGAAGTGTTTGGTCCCTTAGGCCATCACCAAAGTAAAATAATAAAAGGTATTGTTCTCAAAAGCAAGATGAGACAGAATGTGAGGAGAAAGTAAGGAGGCTGAAAATCACTAAGGATAAAAAAGAGAGGAAAGCCAGTCTTTTTTTTTTTTTTTTTTAATTTGAATGTTATATGTAGATTTTAGAAATCTAAAATATTAAAGAAATAAACAAATAAGCCAAGCTTACAAAACAAAGTGCTAATGATTTATGTCAACAGATCCTGTGACAGACTAACATCATAGTTTTGTGTGACTGCTTATCTATTATTCTGTTTATTCTTATTAAAAACTGCTGCTTTATGTTTGTGTGTTTGTGTTCTATGTATGAATCCAGACGAAAACTAGGGAGAAGGATTTGGAAGGATGGAAAATATTGAAATATTCTCTTATAACTTTTTTAAAAATATTCAATGTGAACAATAAAACTATATGTCTGGAGGTGTGAGCTATGATTAGTTAGTCAAAACTTGGATTTCCTGATTTTTAGCTCAAGACGCTGAGTATTCTGTTGCCAACATTGCCCTATGTTTCTGTGTTTCTTTGTTATGCTGTGGCTTACACAGTCTACAGAAATAGCATTTCACATCCATGGTCAAATCTTTATAAGCAACACCTTCTTATCTTATCAAAAAATCCTAATATTGCTGATTTTACTTGGACATATTGCACAACTTATTTTCAATTTCTAATTTTTTAAATTATGTCGGGGCACCTTCAGGCAATATAATCTTTCTAAAGATACAATAGGGCTTCACAGAGAAATTTCTGAATGCTAATGTTGATTCTTACATTGACAAGAGAACTCCTGAGGTCTAACGTTGCCCATTTTGTTGTTAGATAGGTCTTTAAGCTTTTCTGTGTTGTTTTCTCTGCCTGTAAAAATCTAACTAATCTCCATCTGTGGAGAAATGAGGTTTAGTTCAGCTACATCAGAATTGTTCATCTGCTTTGAGACCCACAATTTGAGTTAGTGTACGCAGTCATTATAGAGGTACAAGCATATTACTGTTCTTCTGGACAAGTAAGCATACAAGAAAAAGTAAGGGTACTTCTCAGGGTAATCATAATGGTGATAGAGAGCACCTGAACAATCACTAGGGTGTAATGGTTCTGCAGTCATACTCTTCATTTTTCATGGATCAAAGCAGCAGCTTTTAAAGCAGCTGTTGCTCTTTTATTCCTGCTATAAACTCCTACCTACTGCTGCTACCTCTCCAATCAGCTAATACAGTGAAAATATCAATGAAAAAAAAAAGTCTTTCATGAGATTTTCTTACAGTGACTTTTCATGCAACTTTTGATAGAAGACAGAACCACTGGGGACTGTATAATATCAGCATGGTGAGCATCACTAGCAATAACTTTGCAAGTCTTTTCATTGCTCTTCTCTTACAGTCTGATAGCTCTCAGCAGTAGCATCTAGTAACTTTTGAAAATATGTAGGCAAAAAATTTCAAGCAAAGGCACAAAAGAGACAGTTTTCTGTACCATTTTAGCTAGTACAAATTTAGTTACAACAATTTCCCTTAAAGAGGGATTGAGCACTTAAGTCCAATAATGAAATCATGAGATGGTATCTAAGAGAGGGACTGAATTTGTCCTATGTTGTTGACATTTTTCTTTTATTTACATCAGTAAATCCACTAATTTGGTCCTTTCATAAGTTCTTTCTAGGGAACTAGTTTGATGCCGACTGCCAACTGATTGCAACTAAATGAATTGCAAAGTTGGTGTGTCCTTGTTTAATGAAAACTGCAGTTTTACTCTAATTTGAGTTCTCTGTCCATCACCTCAGTCTCTCAGTTTCTTCTCTTTGTCCCAAGCCTAATGTGAGTTCCCCAGGACAGAAAATGAGTCATTTTTAAGTAAAAGATGTGGAAGTTTTTGCATTATTTTTATATTGCTGAACACAGTTCTGATTCATGGCTGAATCAATTTTTGTAGTACAACTGAATGCTAAAACCCCACCATCTTTTAATTTCTTACTTCTGTATCTGATATAGACACTCATCCATCTTACTACAATTGAATTCGGAACTTCTTTTGTCCAGATCTGATCCTAATTCCTATTTAGCCACTCAGCAATTTTTTCAGTGTCAAAAATAATTAAGAACGAAAAAAAATCAACCTTCCTTAGGAAAATTCCTTTCTTCTGTTTCCTGAGACAATAGTGAAAAAAATCAGATTTATCCCTTTTATAGATTGTTTCAAAAGGTGTCTGAAGCTCACCTACAGAAAGAGAAACTTTGACAGGACTTTTGAAAGGGGTGGAAAATTTTTTGTTAGAAAAAAAGGCCTACATCTTTCTCTAAAAGCTGTCAATGGATTGAAGACCTCTCCTGCTGGGAAGAAGATGGGCAATGAGACTTGTCATTAAGCTTGTCATTGATTTAATTCATTGACTTGTTGTTGGTGTAGGCTGGGGAGAGAGGTAGCTGAGAAAGAGGTAAAAATAATAAAAAGATAAACACTTGTTAACATTTTGTAGATTATCTGAATTCAATGTATTTCCCACATGTATATAGATATAACTACATGGAAATGTCTATATTGCTTATACATATTTATATGCAGAACCATCAGCTGCAGCCGAATTCTGACAATCTCCTTTAAAGGAATGGCCAGTGAGAACTTTCTCTCACATAACTTTGTGTGTTGAGCGTCTAGTTTGAACTATACATCTGGGATCTCGCTCTAGATACTAAAGACAGAGTGGCACTTCTGGAAGGTTAGTTGTTCAATCTACCTTAAACATCTATCTTCATATAGAACTAAGTGCTAAATACTTATCTGTCTCCACTGTCTGTCGAAGGAATCTTAATGATTAGCTTGCACTAGTTACTTAACTTCTTGATGGCCACCTTTAAGTAAGATGAATACTATTATCAGTATCAGTGTAGGAATTGTATATTCAGTGCATATATCTGAGGTAGATATGCTTTTGTCTTCCAGAAATACCTATCTTTCTCCATTAATGTTGAAAGTGTCTACATAGTTAGCTTAGACTTAACTTTTAGGCATCTAAAGTACAAGTAGATGATGATTACCCTTAGTGGCAAACCACAAAAAAGCCCTCCAAAATCTGATTTTGTGGCTGACATAGCCCCTTTAACTAACTTTACTACAGTGTTGAGAATTCAAAGGAAACCATTATTTCATTACAGATATAAGCCCCAGTGTTTGATAATTCATGCTGAGCCAGACAAGCCTGTATCTCGCTATTATTTCCTCATAAATTTATCAGACTTTCTCTGCCTACTGTTTTTGCCAATGTTACCTGTTGGTTTTGTTTTTTTTTTTTTTTTTTGCATTACAGTTAGGGTGGAATCAAACCAGTTTTGAAAGACCAAGATAGCTTTGAATGTTTAGGGTTGTATGGCATCTCTTTTCATATCCAGATATTACCTGTTTTCTAGAAGTGGGTCAGAGATGCTGGTAATCACTTTCACAATAGCTGTGTTGTTGTTAGTTGAAAGTTGAGTAATGTCTTTTGTCCATGGTGGATTTACTCAAATGAATTGAGTGCAGGATTACAAATACAGTCTTTATTCATGTCAAAAGACATTATGCTTTGATTCAAATGGAACCTAATTCTCCATAAAAGACTTTGATCTTGACATGAAACAAATTATTTTGTTCACTGTAAAATAGATTATTTTCTAAAGCACTATGAAATCTAAAATAAACAAAAAAATCCAATTTTTTTTTTCCCCTATTGCTATGGTTAAGTAATAATAGCTAGGTACATGTTTTGCCTGTATGGACAAACCCTTCTTCTGATCATCACATTCTGTTAGCACATCATGCCATGGCTTAAACAAAGACTAGCCCCCACTCACAAAAGTTGGTAATGGGAAGTGGTGGTTACATCACTGGCATTACCAGTAAATCAATATCTAAGTACTTATATATAAATGATAATGCATTTTGTCCATGACACAAAGAAAATAAAACCTATACTTTTTATTTCTAAAGAAATAGCTCTGGCTCTTCAGCAATGAGGCATAAGAAAACATTTTGTCCTCATTGATTCTTGAATCAAGACTATATTCATTCTCCCTCTAAAACAGTTCTGAACCTTGACTTAAATAAATACTTCCTGTTTTATCATTAATTATCATAACAGTAAAAAACCCTGTTTTACTTATAGCTTCTGGATTAGCCATTACATCATATCTTCTTTGCTAATACAGACTTCTTCACTTCCTAGTCTGTTTTTTGATAAACTAATTAAATTTGGTTTAGTAATATCCTAAACGGCAAGATGTACAATCACTAAACATTTTGAACACTTCACAAATTTTCAGTAACACCTGAAGTGTGGAAATAGGTTAGTAAATAGATACTATAAATGGTAACTTTTGAGGATTCTAAAGTGGGGAACACTGTTTCTGGAGTATTAGACACTGCTACAATGCAAGTAAGGAATTATATAAATATGATACTTTAATAGTGACCACTGATAGTACTGCCCACTATCAAAAGCCCAAACTTCTGGCATTCTGCCCAATGAAATCTGTTACTCAACAGTTAAAAAGCCTTCAGAAGTGATTAAAATTTGCATAAATAACTAAATCAGTTAATATACACTTACCTAAGTTATTTATGCAAACTTTTGTATAAAAAGTATATATGAATTCAAGTGTATAGTAGAAAATAAAATACTAGACTACCTTCAAGAACTGAAGATTGGAAATGCTGACAAGAGTGTTCACCTCTGCACATTTTATGAAAGGAAATAAAATCTTATTAACTGTTATAGAAAAAGTAATGTAAAGTATCTTAGTTGTCCTCTTAAATCTTAGAAACTAAATTGTTAATAGAGTAATTTAAATATTGGTTAAAAATAATTTCAATCTTAACAGTTAGAATCCAGATATGCTATTTTGCTCCATTTCCCAACTAGTATGCAGAGTGCTAAAACCTGATGGCTTCAGTATCAAACCCATATCTTATGCTGAATCTTGAGTATTCTTTTTGAAAGAAAGCTGGTATTTGATTTAAATGTTTCATCATTAATTATCAGGACAGTTATAATACAGTATAAACCTCTCTTCCTTTTTTTCTGAAGATCACAACAAAATTAAATAACTCTTTAGCATATGATAACTCTGCCCAAACATTTAAACTCTATCTACTTCTTGCAATCTTTTGCTTTTTATATGTCATCAATTCCCCAAAAAGATTTCTGATACACTTGGGTAATCTAGAAAGATCTTCTTTTCTCTTCTCTTTTACTTTTTTTTCCACAGTCCTTAGAAATACCAGAGAAATCTCCTGCAGGCAATGTCATAAGCCAATATTTAATATTCTGAAAATCATAAGATATACTTCTAAACTCATATATAGATGACTGAATTTCAGCAGTACTTATTTATACAAAGGTTTGGAACAACATAAATAAGAACTACTTGTCAAGGACTAGCTAAATTCCTCTCGTCTGATGTTCATGCTGATTTTAAGTTAACAAAGACATCATAAAAGAAGTGTAATGATGGCACTAGTAAAAGAAAAAAAGACTGGCAATTAATAGATAAAGTTTAGATAAAATTCAATTTATTCTCTTTCCATTCATCACCTGCTGGCTTCTCCCATCTCATTTATGGTGCCATTTATTGGCAATAGGATTCTATGTTCCTTATCTCAGTGTCATCTTTGAATCTACCACCCTTGAGGTTAAGATTTTACTGCTCCATTTCAGAAATTTAGAAAAATTATGATCTTGGCTCTCCTGGAGAAGAGCTGAACCTTTGTTGATTTATGTAACATTCTAAACCTAAAACTGCATTTCTGTGGTGCCTCCTGTGCCAAGTTCTCCATGAAGGACATTCAGTGGACAATGAGAGCCTGAAAACAGGTTTTCCCTTATATTCAAGCAGTTGAAAAATTACAGTCTTTGTTATTTCAAAATGGATTTTAAAATATATTTTTTCAGTTCCTTACCATTAAAGAGCAATTTTGTTGAATTTCACGTTATTGATGTGTGAACTCTTAACATAATAGTAAATTCTTTGTGATTTCTTTGGTAGACAAAGGAAAAATAAATAATATATTTAAAACGGTTATTCTCTCTGTTTCTCAGAAAGTTTTTAACAAGATAGAACTTTCTTACACAGTATTAAATTTCAGCATTAGACTACATATCCAAAATGATGGAATTCAACATATTCTGAGATGAGAGATAATGGATGAAGACTAGCATACAGTATAAATCCACAATGCAAACATCATGCTGGACATATCAGAAAAAAAGACAGAATACTTGCATGTGGTCCACAGATTTATTGCTTCATATGGGATCTACTACCAGTAATTGATACAATCCATGTTATGATTCCTTCTTGAACTATTTCCAATTATGGCATTTTTCTGGGTAGATACTAAGTCTAACTAGAGACATACCAATGATTTTGTTTTTGTTAGAAAATGCTAATTTGACAAAACCAAAACTTTCATTAAAAAAGAATAACTTCTCTTCAAATGAAAATGTAAGACTTCAAAATTTTCTTTTTATCAGCTTTAACTGGAATTAATACCTGAACAAAAGGTATTAGTTGGTAGTGCCTGTAGGTGAGAGTAGAAGCATACACAGAAATGTTCCCTCCACAGGTTTGTTTTGTTTCGTTTATTTGTTTTTCTTCAATTCTTTTATTTCTTGCTGATCACTTTCCCTCCCATTCCCCCAGCACAAGGAAGTAAATGAACTAACATATGAATCTGTCGATCTCTACAGATAATTAAAAACACAATGCCAAATGAATTTTATAATAAAATACACGTTTAGTTCCAACTTGTTAAAAAACAATAACTCTTTTTATTGTTGTTTTGTTTGTTTAATATTAAAGAACTTTAAAACTATTTGAACTGAATTTTCCAACTCATGAATATTGCAAAATACTGGCAATTTTGTACAGTAATATTTTTCCTTCTTTTTTTTTCCTGAAGTAACTTATTTCAATACGAACTGACTGATTGATTGCTATCTAATTTGAAGATTATTTTATAGAGCACATATGTACTTAATTGCAAGTGTTATGACTTCCCCAGAGAAAACATAAATCTCAAAATGGAGCAGTACAGAGCAAAACAGATTCTGAAGAAATATAAACCAATCTCTTCTCTGGCCTTAATATCCCCTCTGAGAGCCATTCTTTATATAGGCTTCAGCTCGCTCGCACTGCAGCTGTATTATATTTCTGTTTAGTTAGTGCACAATATTTTCTTTTCCTAGAACAGAAACTAATAAACAGCAGTGGATGATAAACTTGGACATGTGCCAAAAAGAGGCTTAGGAGAAATAAAAGAAGTAAAGCATCAGTGAAAAACTCGGTTAAATATCATAACGCTATTCCACTCTATGTCCCTGTCCCCAGATGAACAAGTCCAAACTCAGAATGCATACACAGACTGATTTGAGCACCGTTTGTGTTTTACGGTCAGATGTAAAGGGTCATTCAACCTCAAATGTTTCTCTAGTTGGCTTATAGAAATATCATCAAGGCACTATTTCTAGAAATCTTGCTTCAATGACAGAAAAGTTAGTTGTTTCTTTTTTGAGGTGGCTTCTGAACATTCCCACTAATGGGACCTATCACTGAAAATGCCTATCTATACTGATGATTAGTATGTCTGGAGGCACAGCTTACCTAAGGACATACAGAAGTTAATTAATCATTGAAATGGTAGACAAATCTTGGGTGTCCTCAGTGGCAAATGTGGGTTTTAATTAGCATTTTATTGCATTGCTTGGAAAGGGATAGAGAATGCAAATACTAAATAATGCAAATTTAATATACCATAGAGCATATATAGTATTGCTACAATTCAGTGAAGACTATTAAAAGTTAATGAATTTTTAAATATTATTTCTGTGTTTGTTAAACTGTCAGTTAAAAAGTATGATGGACTTGCTCCGTAACTTCAGCTGATCTTGGTAGGAATTCAAACTCCCTTACTGTGTTTTGAAACCTACATAAGACAATAACCAGTCTGAAGAATTCATATCATATTACCATTCTGTGCAGCATCTCAAAGGTACTCCTGAATATGTACTACTAACTTCACAGTTGATAGCTCCAAAGGAGGGATGTCACAATCCCTAAACAATAATATCCCTAAATACATTTATGTCTCAGCCTTTCCCAAAAGATACAAAAGTTCTTGTAACAAATACTGCTAATAAACTCTGCAATGCTTGCATAAGTTACAAGCTGTGGTAAACTTAGATCTCTTTAACGGAATTTTAAATCATGATTAGGCAGAAAGCTATGAAAGCTTCTAAGAAGCAATTCCACAACTTCCATGAGAGCATAGGCAGAAAATATTTAATGTCATCCTAATTTGGATATCACTGAAATATGAAAAGATGCAATAGTGGTGGAGTGGCAATAGGTAATTATAAATCAGCCTTATATTAAAAAATAAATTATTGGAAACAAACTTTTGTATGTTAAAACTAAAGTGTTATGGTTAAACAGATGGCTATGACAAAGATTTAAGCTGTTGCCTTTTAGATGAGCTATAGACCAGAAATGCCAAGATGTGAAATGTGTCATAATCTACCCCTGAAGTAACAAATCTGTTTACCAGTCTTTCCAAATCATTCACGTTGAGCGAGGATCTCAACCTGGCAATATTTCCTCAGTAATAAGAATATTCCATAATATACTATAATTATATTATGATTCTATGATAATAAGAAATACTCCATTAACAGATTAAAAAACATGTCCATAGGCAAAGCAGAGCACAGTGTAGGTAGATCTTTTATTCAGTTTAAATGTTTAAAGGAAATGTTTAAAGGAAACAACCCCCAAAACTCTAATTTAATTTAGGATGATTTTTGTGTAATTGTTAAATTTTCAATCAGTATTATATAAATAGTGACTGGAGTCTAGCTAAATGCCCTTGCACAAATAATAGACAAACAGACAAGGCAATATATCAAATTAACAATAAATTACATTAGTACAGTCACAAAAAAAAAAAAAATCAGTGGCAGCACTTTAACAGGAAAGAGCTGGGTTTTTTTTATAATTTCTCATTCCTATTCTGTTGATGTGTTTTATCATCTGGGTTAAACTTTGTGGAAAGATTATTTTCTATTTTAATGTACTTAATATTTTGAACTGTAAAAAAGGAATCCAAAATGGCTACAATTTCAAGATTTTTAAAATATCCTATTTTTTTAAAAAATACCTATTAAAATACACACAAGTGCACAACTTGTCCTGAGCATCAAGCATTAAATATACTTTAGGCCCATTAACATTTTACATTGTTCTGTATCTCTTTGGATTTCCCCTCAAAACTTCTATCTGTTTTGATGTTTAAATACATTATGAAATGCATTCATTATTTCAGGACCAAGTCCACTCTCATTGGAGTTACATTAAGATGCTCAGCTGTGACAGTACTTTGACACTGAAGCTATATGCTGATACTTAGAAATGTAACATAGGAAAATATCAGAAAAATGTCTCAAGCTAGTAGTACTGAAGTCTTTGAGAAAGGTGGTATCTTATTTCCTTCACTTATACTGGTATCCCTATTTTTGGGGGGCTTTTTCTCCCTCTAATCCAGTTAACCGGTCTATTGCTAAAGACAAAGGGAGTGCTATCATTTCCAGGTTAGAATCCTTTCCATTAGAATTCATTTAAATCTTTTGAGAATTATATGGACACAGGCATTTTAAGATGTGTGTTGATGAGAGAGTAAAAGACCACACAGGTGAAGGTCTATAGAAAATATTCCTATGAAGCCAGTATTGAATTGCATACAGAATTTAATTGTTTCTTTTCTATAGGTCATAGATCCAAATTAATATACTGAAGCTAAAAGAAACAAAATATTTCAAGTACCAAGATCCTACATGTAGCTAATGGTATCTGCCATACAGGCACACCAAGAATTAAATTAATAGCTGGAATTTGTCTGGTTTCATTTGTTTGAAAACTCATCTGCAGTATGTGGCACCTGGCAATCTGCCTGATTCCTTCAAACCAGTAGTCATTCATTACTTATGGTTTGTTTCCTAATGGTGCCTATTCAATTAGAATCTGTATTTCTGAAATGTTTTACATTCTTCAAGACAAATGGGATACAGTGCCTGTAATACATATTTCCTCACTCACTCTTAGTCAAAGCTGTCTTCTTTTACTTGGATACAATTTTGTGAAGGGTTCTTTCCTCCCCCTCCTTCCATCATATAGCCCTTGCCCTTAAGCAGTGAGGGTCCATCAACCTAATTCTTTTCTACAGCATACCTCTGCTTTCTATTACTGCATATGTTCTTAATGATTTTCTTCTTACAGTCCAGCACATTCAAGGTCTTCCTGCTGCTTGTTAAGTGAGAAATCCGTTTGTGTAATAACTAGTAAAATCAAATTAAGGAGGTAGAAAACAGAATTACATTTCTATTCTGTTTGACTGATATCAGAACGAATTACTCAGTGCACCTCTATGTCCATTTTTGCTATTCTGAATTATACAGAGCAGTAGAAGTACCAACCACATTTCTAAGTTATATCTAAATGCATGCAAATATTATTCTCATTATTAAGGATTCTTAACAGTTTTATTTTTATCAATTATTATCCATTTTTATCAATTTATTTCTCAAAGGAATTAAAAGGACTTGTTCCTTAGCTCAGAAAAATAAAGGTGTAGTTTTAGTTCTCAGGATCCAGCTGTGATGTTTAATGCCAAATTAACCAAGTACAATGTCCAAAAGAAAGTATATGCATGTACATTTTTCACATATACTTCCATGATTGTATCTCACTGAAAGTTGCCGAGCAGCTTGCAAGGAACATGATGGACCTGCCACTTTTGATGTTGATCACAGAATTGTATTTATGTTGGAAGGGCTCTCTGGAAATCATCTAGTCCAACCTTCTGCTCAAAGCAGCGCTAATTTCAAAGTTAGATCAGGTTGCTCAGGGCCATATCCAGTTGACTTTTGAAAATCTTTAAAGATTAAGATTCCCCAACCTCTTTGAACAACCTGCTCCAGTACTTCATCAACATCACTATGAAGTGCTTTTTCTTTCAATCAGACTTTCCCTTGCTGAAGCTTGTTGCCATTGTCTCTTGTCCTTTTGCCGTGCACTTCAGTGTCTGGTTCCAGGTTTTTAATATGATCCCCTGCCTCCTTTTTGGACCACTGTAATTAGTTTGCCCTCCCTTAGTTATCCCTGTGGGATAAATAAAGTCAGCTCCTTCAACTTCTTCTTATATTACATGTGATCCAGGCTCCTGGCAAGCTTAGTGGCACTCTGCTGGACTAGAGTTTGTTTATGTGTCTCCTACTGTGAGCCCCAAATCTGGACAGTGTTTAAGATTTGCTGAGTAGAAGGAAATAATCATTTCCCTTCAGCTGTTGTTTATGCTCTTGTTAACATAACCCAGTAGGCAATTATCCTAAGCATGCATTGCTGACTTGTTCAGTTTCTTGTCCATCAAGACTCATAGGTCTTTTTCTGAAAAGCTATTTTCTAGCCAGTCTGCAGCCTTGCATTAATGCGTAGAGTTGTTCTGTCCCAGATGCAAGACTTTCACATGTCTGCTGAATTTCTTGAGGATCCTGTTGGCTCATTCCTCCATCCTGCTGAGGTCCTTGTACATGGTAACCTTGCCCTTCCACGTATTAATGGCTCACCTCCATTAGGTATCACATGCAAACATGCAAACATGCTAAGTGTGCATTCTGTCCCATGAATGAAGTGCTCAGTCAGACAGAAACAAGCATATACTTAGGGTACAATTCTCTATAGTTTTAGGTTTTAAAGAACAAGACCTTCATCTCTTATAGCTAGATCAACTTTATGTACATTTCTAACATTGCAAGCATACCCCCTGCAATCACCATTGAAGTCCTGCACAGGCATATACCTAATCATCACTTTAGTTCGACAGGACTTCCTAAATCCTAAGAGGGGATCCTGCTAGTAAGAACACTGTACTTTCTTTATCTAAGCAGTGATCCTTGTGGTGCTGTCAGAGATAATGCCTAATAAGAGAACATCCCTCACACTGAACAAGTAACATCCAAGTGACCAACCTCTCTCTCTATTAGTTTTTGGTGCAACAGCTTAATCCTCCCAGCAACAGAAAAGTAATCAGCGAACATTCCCTTAATGTTTTGGATCAGTTTCTGTCTTGCTCATTCACTTCGTAGCTACTATCCTCTCAAGACACTATTGCCATAAGTAGTTGGTCTTAGGAGTGTTGTGACCTTATCCATTCTTACTTAGTAAGAAGTCTTGTGGAAATCTTATGGAAAAGGGTCTTATGTCACCATACATCAGTATTTTTCCTGGTTTTGTAAAAACTCTTCTCAGTAGAGTTAACAAATATGCCAAGTTATTTCAGAACCACAGTGCTCCCTTGACATTCCAAAATTAAACAATAGCTGTGTTTTTTAAAGAATGAAATGTGTCACGATAATTTATACAAAATCAAAGTCTAACTAACTTCTGAAACATGCAGATTTTACAACTATCATTCACTCTCTGGAATTAATAAGAATATTTTTTATTAGTGATGCCAATGACAGATCTAAGGGTGCAAATTTTAATGAGAAAATAAAGTCATTTTGAATATAATAAAATATGTTACTAATATTTTTTCAAATTCTTTTTAATACACCTTAAAATGTTTTATAATTTAAATTCTAGATTGCTGGAAGTTATAAAAAATGCCCATTTATCCAAACAATGGTCAGACTCTTCAATAACTGAAATTGAGAAGACCTTCTCAGTTAACTCAGGATCAAGTTGGTAGTCCTAACCTAAGAGCGATATATTAAAATCTTCCTATTTTACATTTTATTTTTCTTACTGACTTATAATAAGTTCAGTACAACCCATCAGGTCAAAGGGGAAAGTGATTTTTAAACTAAAATGTCAAGAAACTACTGTAGCTGTCTATGCACATATTATGGAAGTATCTAAACACTTTGGGGCAAAAACACTGTATCTGATGGAAAAGGGAGGGAGTCAAAAAGTCAGACCAGGCAGACACAAACAGATAAGCTTAATTTAACACCATATGTGAACTGAGAAACACTGACTAGCATGTTATGAAAAGAAAATGCCTGAGGAAGTCTCTTTGAATAGAATTCACTTCACTTACCAGTAGTGACTCATTCACAAGAGTTTCATTAGGTTTTTACTTTGTTATCTCCACACTGAAGGATTTACAAAAAGATTGTTGGTCTTAATACTTAATATACTAGATATTCAATAGAATAGAATTTCTAATTTATGGAGATTCTAGATTCTGGATTCTTCAGTGCATGACTCATCTCCCACCTAAAACCAAAGTCCAGTGAAATCATCATCCTGCTTTCGTGTAGGTAAGGTGAAATCTAAATATATTTTTTCAAGAATACTGAATTGTCATACTCTATGGGAAATTTTCTATGCTTTTTACTATTCTCTGCAACTCCCACTTGAAAATGGGCATAAATGGTCAACAAGACACCTTACAGGAGCATTATTACTACTGCGGATGTACATAGTATAGCTAGTTCTTATGCCTCTCTTCCTAATAATTCTTTTGAGGAAGACATATCATAGGTATGTGGTTAAGATCCTTGTGCTGTGATTATTTCTGGTTTGTATATTTACTGTAATTTTTCAAGTGTCCAAGTTCCTGACATTTCAATGTAGACTTTTACTACCTTCTCTATTATCAAGAGAGGAAAGTGTCAGAATAAAGCATGCAATTGACTATTATCAATAGCTCCTCTTTCTTTCCTCTCTCCTTAGCAAGTATGATGTATCCCCAAAATGACTAGTAAGCAGCTTGCTTCCAGAAGAGGTTCTGTGCATCTTCAGCTTGAAAAGGCTGTTAGCTGCAGAATCTCCTAATGGGTATTCTGCTTTGAATATACCAGTTCTTTTGTCTTCCACAGCATGAAAAAACACTGGATCTTTGGTGCAATTCAGGCCACATATTCTCCATATTAAGAAACACTTTTTCTTGAGGATTATTTTTTTAAAAAAATCACAGATTAAAAGTTAGGTCCCCGTATTAGACCATTAAAAAGATGTTCAAATATTCTGAGCAGACATTATCATGCAACTCTTTTTTGTCTGTAGTCTGGTATTTACATTCTAGTCACTGGATCACTGCTGTTTGTTTTATAGAAGTCAGACAACTATGTGATTAAAACATATCCTATTCCAGTGTGAACTACAATAAATGACTTTGCTTGCCAATGCTTAACCAATGAATGGGACTTACAGCCAGAATGTTTATCAGATATGCTGGGGGAAAAAAATAATTGTCTTTCTTAAAAGAAAGAGATTGTCAATGAAATAAAAAACTTGGAGAAATCAATGAAAATGTCCTCATCAAATGATCCTTGAATTAAACCTTGTGAATATCATATAACTCTTTCTATAGTGTTGCTTTAAAATGCAAGAGGTGGAGTACTTTAGGGGATTAACCATTTGCATTCAAATTTTCAATAAACAGATTTTATTCTTTTCAAATTGGAAGGAGAGGAAAGTTAGCCCAATATACCTGTAATCTCATTGTTCTATTTCTGACATATAGGAAGTCTACCCAGCTAATATGCAACCCACAGGAATATTTACTGCTATATCTTTCTGAATTATTTCATCAGATAAAATGATAATAGAAGTTAAGCATACATATTTTCACAGTCTGTTGTGAAAACACTTTGTTGTCTCTGCAGTTAATGATATAATGTATTTCATCAGACATTTGTCAATGGCCTAGATTTGGCAGCATCAGTATCATAGTTATTAATGATCTAGAATATTTTTGAAGTTCCACTATAGGTTTATGTTTACATTTAAAATGGTTATTTCTCTCAGTCACAGCTAACCAAAATATATTTCTAATGAACATGCAAATGTGTCACTACTTGTAAGGTGGGAGGCACCATAAAGGAAGTTGAAGTACTGAGGAAAGTGAGAGAGTGGAGAAAGTATTTTTTAGGTCTTTTATATCACACTTTATTTACAATTCTTCTTAAGGAGACTTCTAATAGAACTTCTTTTCTAGAGCTGTATCTTATGAGAAATCCTGATGTTTTTCCCCGGAAAGTGAAAATAACATTGGAAACAAAAATTGCGGTTTCACGCCACCACCACCATCAAGCATTTACTTCACTGCTTGTGTTATGCCAGGAGAAAACATTTTATTTCAGCAATGAACCATATCTAAGATCTCCTCATCAAACTTTCATTTCATTGTGTGGAAGTCCATTTTGAGAAACAACTTTATTCCGTGAACAACAAAAAAGATTTTTAAAAAAATCTTCTCGTTCTTATTTCTATGAAGGATTTGTCCTTTTAATTTTTTCAAACATTTTCTTTAACCTGCCAAAAAAATCTATTAATTATATTATCTTTTCTTTCAGTATTATCCTTTTCAACTCATTTCTGCAAATACAATGTAATATTCTTCAACAATTTATTTAGTGTTAGACTGTTTCACTTTATTTTTGGACATAGTTTACAAATGGCATAATAGATGTAAAATACCTGAATTAAAAAAAAAAAAAAAAAAGTTACTTCATTCATAACTTACCTAAGCCATTCTATTAAGCTTGTGTTGAGGGGGGAATCAGAACACAATAGTAGAGAAAAATCAACAGCATATTTTGAAATACTAATGAAAAAGTCTGTTGTCAAATAGTAGGTGGTTGTACAGATGGTAACAATAGTGTTTCACCACGTAGTTGTAATCAGATTAATTCTACAACACATGTTTTTGGTCTGCAGATGGCAGTCAAAATAAAAAGGAATTGCACATCACAAGATGAAAAATATACTTAATATCATAGAACTTCTGGATATATGAATGCTCTTGTGATCAAAAATGCGTACTACGAAAAATTACTATTAAAAATTCCACTTGTTTCTACATATTTTCTGCCACAGTGTCTCTAGTTATACCAGCTTTCTCAAAGACAAAACTAGCAAATCTGATATTTATTAAGTTAAAATTTTGAGGAATAAATGTTATTAGAGTGATTTTTTTTTTTTTTTTTTGTCTTGGGACATTATTCACTACTTTATTACCAAAGTAATGCTTACCACAAGATTTTTCATCCTGACACACACATTTGTTCTTCCACCATGTTTGACTGTAAAACATCCTCTGTTTCTTAGTTTCCTCACATATATAGCCAAACTTTATTTCTTTTCCAGTCCTACACATATTCAACATAACATTTGCAGAAGATTCTACACAAAAGAAAATAACACCCAAAATTATCATTTTAATATGCTAAAGTTACATGCATTCATTTCTGTTACAGTTTGTAGAGGATGGCAGGTGAACACTAAAGCAGTAAAGCTTGGAGGGAAAAAACACGGGTATGTTGTTTCAGCTTTTGGTGTTCTAGAGCTACCACTAATCACATACCACCAAAAATATGCTGCAGTCACTACTGAAGAAAATAAATCTGAGCAATGGATATTGATATTTATTTATCTGCTGATATTCTACCACATTTGTAGAAAAGGAACTTCTGCTACATACCTTCTTGCCCCAATTTATAAAATTCAAAAAATTAGACTGTAGATTTTAAAGCATAAGCATGTGGTCTGATTCAGCTTCTACACCATCCAGAACATATATACAGAGAAAATAAATGTAACAGAGATTGTTTAAAGATCAATATAGGACAGGCAGTTTTGGGTTGGTTTAGGGTTTTTTGTTTGTTTGCTTTTTCCTAAAAATGGAGATGCAGTATGAAGAATCAAAATCAAAATTTGAAATTTATATTTCATGTAAAAAGGGGTTTGCTGGGGTTTTCATCACATTACATTACAGTATGTACACTGGTTCCCCCGTAATAGTGCAAAACAAATACTTGCTATTGAAGGACAATGACAGAACTATTATTCTCAGATTAATGCAAACTGACATATTAGCTTGCTTTCTTAACTGATTTTTAAGCATAGGAATGTAGTAGATATCATTTTTTTCATTCAGTACCTGAAATGGTACTACACAAGAGAATATAATTAAAGTAACAGAGACTGGCCAAACATTTTTTATGTGGGAACTAGATAAAAGAAGAAAGAGGTAGTGTGGAAAGAGGAACTTTTAGATGAAATTACTAATGAAGTTCCTCAAGATTAGTCTTGGGACCATAAAATCTTGGTTAGTAAATTCATTAGTTATACTGAGATAAAAAAGTGTGAGTACAACCATGAAAGCTGATAATGACAAAGTTAAGTGATTTATTAATATAGAATATCAGGAAATAACTGGCTGACATAAAGAACTAAAATAATAAAAGTGACCTGAAATTCAATTATAAATAAATGAAATAAAAATTCAACAAAATGAAACCTCCTTCATGATTAATAACAAGAGTTTTTACTATGAGTGTGTAATTCACCTGCTTGGAAACAACACATGAGGGGAAGATATAGGAGTATTATCTGATCACAGTTTCACTTTGCAAATCTTGTGGGATGCACCTGTTTGGCAGGAAAATGCAATTCTATGATGTAGGAGCTAAGTTTTACCAGAATAGGGCTGATTTATCTCCAGGATAGACAGGAAAATATTTATGTCATTTTTTCAAAGTGTTTTTGAGACCTTTTCTGCTATTCTTTGGAACAATCTGTAAAATTCCTATTTAATTTCCTAGGAAACACACTGATGGTTTTAGCTGTTGCTAAGTACCCTGTCGTGAGAGACAACAAAAAATGTT
>NW_009230732.1:0-550 GCF_000690835.1 Fulmarus glacialis
CCCTCTGCCGCTCTCGCCAGGCTGCGCGCCGCCGGCCCCGCTCGCCGCCGATCCGAGGCAGAGAGGAGGAACATCTGTTAACACAAATGCCGTCCTAATTTCTCCTTAACTCTCGCTCGGCATCTGCGTCGAACAAGCCCCCGCTCGGCTTGTACAGTGTTTAATTCTGGAACCGTATTCAAAAGGCGCTTCGGAGCCGGGCGCGGGAGGGAAGAGCCTCTAAATCTTTAATAAGGCGCCGAGTCAGAACTTCTGCCGGGCTCTGTCCTCGTCGCATGGGGGAGAATAACCAGAGACAGGATTCCTTAATAACAAACACCTTTGCAGCAGCTCATTAACTCACTGCATTTCTGAAGCACAGCAGGACACTTGTGTGAATAAATAGCGCAATCTCCCAGCCTGAAGTATTTTCACATCTGAGTTATTTCCCCTGCATCTGATCAGCTCCTTGCCTGGGCTTTTTCGCTCCCCCATCTCTGCCACGAATGATTTTCGCTGATGAGCACAATTAACAAATGAGAGACAAAGGCGAAAAAACACATCCCCCCCC
>NW_009230732.1:561-1105 GCF_000690835.1 Fulmarus glacialis
TTTACAGTTTAACAGATCGCCCGGGAAAATGGAGTGAGGAGAGATTTCTGCTGATGATCTAAAGGCGCAGCTTTTCTCTCCTTTTTGCTGCTTGTCTTTGTAGACGACAAAATGCCAAAAAACAAAGAGGGAAAAGAGGGTGGCAAAAAAAAGGAGGGGGGAAAGACAGGCCCCCTTCAGGGTGTTTATCGGAGCAGCGTGTTTGCGCCTTTCCTACCCTAGCTGACGCACGGCGCCGATGAGATGCTCTAAAGGTGCCAGCAGACCGGGAGACGGGGTACAGAACTGACCGCAGTGAAACAGATGGAGCAAAGGGCTTCCTTGCTCAGCCCTCAGCTCTGTCTAAAGGAGGGGGCGAACAGCCAAAAGGCAAGTCTCCGGCCACGCACGTCTGTGGACGGGTGCCAGTGCCAAGCTCAGTCCCTCGGCAGCACTAACATCGGGGCGCAGCAAGGGCTTGCTTGCGGCAGGGGGTGAGCGGGGCTGCACGCAAAGAAGGGCTGCGAGCCCAGTTTAACGGTACAACTGATTTACTTTTATAAAT
>NW_009230733.1:0-6278 GCF_000690835.1 Fulmarus glacialis
AGCTGAACTCCGTCTGTCTCCAATCAATAAGGGAAGGGAGCTTCAGTTGGACTCTTACAGCTCCCAGGTCCCGGCTTGTTTCTATTAACAGGCACACTTGGGAGAAAACTTCCTTGGGGAAGACTTGCTACCTGCGGCCCGTTGGCAGAGATGAGAGAAGACTCCCAGCTCACACCTGAGGCTCCCAACAGCCCTTTCAGGCATATTCTTCCAAATGCCCCTAACATATAGCAAAATGAATTATACAGCAACACTGCACACTACTCGCCCAAAATAAACAAGCAGGGAAGCGATTTAAAAAAGAAAAAAAACCGAACACCCTTGTTTAAGAAAAATGTTCATTCTTCTAGCCATCACTGAAAAAAAAAAAACCTAACATAAAAGAGACAGAAAGTTAGTTCCCCTTAAAAGTTTATTTGAGTACTTGATCATCCTCAGACATTCTGGATCTATTAAGGACTGGTTTATGCCAGAAAAATCCATGTGAAGTGATTTCAGTTAAACTAATGCAGCAACTAATACTTGTCTGTTAATATAGTTTTGCAGCAGACTTTAATCCATGCAGTTTACTTTGATAGTTTAAGTAATTTAAGGGTGTCCACATAGTGGGGGGTTAGTAAGATTGCAGAAAAGACACACAGGCCAAATGCAAAACTCACTACCTCATACGTTGCAAGTGAAAAGCCAATTCCTTGCATGCCACCAATGCAAATTCAACCCCCAAGAGTGCCCAAAAACAGTATGAGAAAAATGTGAAGATAAAATTCCTAGGAGGCTGACAAATGCTCCTCCTTTACCGATAGAGCTGCTGAGGTGCACACCACCACACTGAGAACATTGAGAGCACGGCCTTCCATCAGCTTCAGTCTGATGCAGGAGCCCTTTCCCATGGCCCACAGGACGTTTGCACCCTTCAAACACAGGTTGAGAGTGTGGAAGAAGCAGCCACGTTCCCAACCAATGTACCACGCTCACCCTGAACACAGCAGTGGAGCTGGGGGGGATGGATGTGCAGCCTAACAGGGGCTAACAGCGATGACAGGCTTGCTGAGTTTCACCTCCAACAGTCTCCTACTTCCCTCTTTTATTTTGAGGTATGGTCAGTTAGGTCCCTGTGATTCAACCTTTTCCTTTAAGGAAGAATTGTACATCTGCTTTCCACCTCTAGAGTTCATGGCGACTGCTGTGGTCTTACCCTGGGTGTTGACTAATACACTGTTCACGTAGGTTTTGAGATGACTTTCCACTAAACTATGCAGCACCAGCTCCCTCCTGAAAATGTTATCTCCGTGGAGGGACTGACACACGCAGCCCCATCCAGGCATGCACAGCGTTGACAGCAAGACTGTCCCTGGTGGAAGTCAGGCATACCATAAAGAAATTCGTCCAGAGAGAGGGAGAGAAAGGCAAGGTCAGTGAACTCAGTCTTTCCCCATTTTGCTGTGTGCAGCTACTCACAGAGTCAGTCAGCGCTGAAGATGCCAGGCAGGCTTGGAGCAACCATACTCTTCTACCTGCCTGCCTAGGGGTTAGACCTGGCCACCCACTAGTGCCAGCAGTATCACACCTCCCCAGAGCAGTCTGAAGTCTTCATCTATCAGAGCTGTGTCCCACTAAGCCAAGAAACTCCCCACAGTGCCAAGACCTAACTAGGGACAAAAGAGGTGACCATCTTTCAAATCCTCCCAGTAGTCCAACGGGAGGTTGGCTCCTCCTTAGCAAGCAGGGCACCACATCCTCTCTTTCCCAAAACCCCCAACCACCTCCATTGGGACACAGCAAAACAGACCAAACCATGACAAACAGCCCCCCACAGCCCAACACTTTTGGGTGGAGAACGGCAGCATTTTCCCAAGGGAAGATCAAAGTCCCTTTCCTTCACTACCTGGCAAGGAGCACCTTGTTGGCTGTGCAACCCCAGGCAAGCACTGAACCATCGCGTCTCCAGTCTCCCCGCATCTGGAGCGAAAGCCAGTGGTACCGTGGGAGAGGCTGTGCTTATTATCGGGAGCAGCAGCTCCTGGGAAGGAAAGGCTGGATTGTAACCCGCAGCTGGGGAGACCTGCAAAAGGAGGACACCGTCAGCTTTACATCCTCAGGAAACTTCACGTCACTGAAAAAATAATTGCAAGGTTTGGGCTTTGTTTGTTTTTACAAAGCCCCCAGTACCCATCACATTATTAGAGTAGATTACAGAGCATCTCTGCTGACATGCTCAACAGCATACACCTGCAAAAACCTCTCATTTTCCTTTTAAATATTTCCCTCCTTCCTGTCTTCCTTTTTTTTTTTTTTATTATTACTTTCATTGTTTCTTTGCAGGCTCCTCATTTATCTTCAGACTCAGCCATTTAAATTTTAATAAGAGGCTTCACTGTCTATCCCTTTTTCTTCAAAGGCCCTGCTTTATTTTTCTGCCTCTCCTCAGTCCCCCCAGCCTAATTGTTATTATTTTTAACCTTCAGTAGTTTCCTTTGCTTTCTTCTCCATTCTACTCTCTCCCTGCTCCCATCTTCCCCCTCCGTACTAAGTCCCTTCACCCCTCACATCCCTCTTGCCCCAGCCAAGCATCCAAATACATGTGGAGCAAGCGTAACCAAGCATAAATATGAAAGGGATCATCCAATTTCAGCAAAACGCTTGCCCCTACCTATTCAAACATTTGACTTGTAATGATTAAGTCCAAGAAGACCATAATTTTTTTTTTTTTTTTTCTACAGAGCTCTGCAGGTCTTTAACAAACCTCAGCGTCCACCTTGATGGCAGCGAGGACTGCAGTTGCTGAGCTGTCTCCTATGCATTACAGCAGATTTGCTTTAAGGTAAGTGAGAGGGATGCCTGAGCCAGGGGCCTGAATTATAAGCAAGGAGGTTTCATTCCCCAGTTGCTGGTTTATTGAAATTCAATGCCTCCCTCTCCCCTGCCACTTTGTTATGTTAACCTCTTCTGGCCGGCCTACAATTTCCAGTCCATGGCACAGGCAAGCAGCCGCACTCCCATCAAACCCGGGTAACTGCGCCCTGCAGCAAGACCTGCGGAGGAGGCACCGGCACAGCCTCTTGTGGGACACGTCTCTGTCCCATCGCCGAGCGGAGGGGCCACTCCTCCTAACGGGCGGTAGATACGGGGGTGACACAAAAGGCTGGCCTCAGTGCCAGCGGACACCAGGCGATGGTCACATCGCGCACCAGCTGATGAGAAGGGCTGCGGGGGGCTCCTCCTGCCTTAGGGGGGGACCCACCGGGGTTTTGAATCCCTTGCACAGAGCACTCACCAGGGTCTTGCACTTCTATTGCACGCAACCTTGCTATCCTCCAAACAGTATGAACGACCGTTTCACCCCTGAAGGCAGGGAGGAGAAGAGGAAGCCATCTCCTGCTGGCAAGGTACAGCTCCCACCAGATTTCCACCTTCCGAAAAGCGCACGGGCTTGCGAGCCACACCTGACAGCGTGCAGAGCAGCTGAGCTGAAGGAGTTCAGGGCAGAGCAGCCAGCTGGTGCCCAGGATGCCAGCTCCCCCTGGCCCAACTCCCCAGAGCCCCGTGTCGCATGCTGACGTCCGAGAAGAAAGATTAAACCCGCACGCAGCTCACAGTGCCCTGGGATAAGCGCGTGCAGGAGCCGCCAGCCCCTTTCGCTGCTCCTCCTGGCCAAACATGCAGAGTCACAAGGAGGGCACGGCAAGGATGCAGAGAAGGAAACCACACTTGGCATATAACAGAGCCCTTGCTGGAGAGTCATACTGCAAACGTTTAATTAAAATTAAGCCCTCCTGAAGGGAAGAAAATAACATCTTCCTTTTCGAAAACAGGGGAAAACATGAAAAAATTGAATCGTACATGCCCCTGGGTGAGGCAGTAAGACAGAGCCCATCCTATAAATGCCCACCAAGGAGTATGACAGCTTTGACAGAGCACTGCCACAATATTAGCAAAAATACTGTGATTGCAGAGTGGAATAGGATTGGAAGTAATCTCCTAACTCTCCATGCCGTCTCCCCTTTCCCAGGGGAGACAGAAGGCTACTGCAAATGGTAGTGAAGACTTCACTTCTTGCCAACCTGGGTGCACAAACCTGGCTGAAAAAGAAAACGGAATATATCTATTTTTGTTTTATCAATATTTTGGTTTAATTCCCATACGGTCACCCAGGTTTTAAACTGGCTCTTTACATCCGCCCTCAGCCACGGAGATGCCCTCAGTAACCGGGAAAGCCTTGGGTGAAGATTTGCTAGAGCAAGCCTACCACACCTTCCAGATGCTGCTGCCCTGCACCAGCGCTGGAAGAGGCCCCCGCCTGCCCGGCGCACATCCATGCACTACTAGCAAGCACGTCAGGCTGTGCAGGGAAGAAGGTGCTCATGCTCATGTTCAGCGTCCCACAGGAAAAGCAAGTCTTGCCAGTACAACCAGCCCTGCAGCAGCTGGCTGTAAGCTCCGCAGAGGGCAAGTTTTTGAAAACACCCCGAATTCCCCAGCATCCCCTCTGCTGCTTTCCCACAGGGCAGACCTCAGTCTCTCGCCGGGAGGAAATAAATAAATAAAATAAAATACACCCACGTGTGGGCTCATGCAATTTTAATCAAACTAATGTCTGCAAAAAGGGGGGTAGAGGGGCGGGGGCAGGAAGGGATTACGGTGCCACTTGTTCAAAGTGCTCCCGTTTATTCCACATCTGCAGTCCCTTTTGAGCTCCCAACAGCAGAGAGGAGTACGAGACGTACAAAGTGAGCGTGTGGCGCGCGCTGAGCTGTCTCTTTGTTTTAGTCACCGTCTGCTGCTAATGTCAGCGAGAGAGCACTCCAGGGATCCACGCCTCGGTGCCGTGCCAGCTAATTACACACCGACAAAAGTACCCGGAGGGGGGAAAATTAAAAAGAGAGCAAACCGAGCATCCTAAAAAACAATGGATAACTTAACAGGGGGTCAGGAGCTAGGGAGCCCAGACCTGCTTCCCTCTGGGCTGGGGGAGAATGGGTAACACATGGCGGGGGGACAGAGCGCACCCTGCGCTCCACCGGGAACGGTCTTGCCCACAGCTGCACAAGGCCACTGGGAGAGGGAAAGGGGACAGTGTGACAGCCCTGCCCGCGCAGCAATACAGGGGTCCCGGCAGAAGGAGAGGGCAGCAACATGGAGAACCGGCCTGAAAAGTTTTGGGGACTGTTTCCTGCAGAAGTGCCGGGCAAAGAGCTGGAGCTGCAGGAGCGCGAGAGGAGCTGGTGGCTTGCGGGGTATAGCAATGTTTGTGCCATCCGTGTCAACGCCTACCGTGTTTCAGAGGTGAGGAGGGGAGCTCTGTCCCTCGCCTGACCGCACAGCCCTGCGAGCCCCCATCCCTGTCTCTCAGCTGGCCTGCTGCTAAGCCAGCAATACCAATGCTCGCCAGCCTCGCAGGGAACACGAAACACTTAATAACTGTGTAGGGGAAGTGGTCCGTTCACTACAATACCTCCCTCAGAGATACCTGAGAGCCACCCGCCGCAGGGAGAGGCAGAGGCGACAGAGCTGCTTAGGAGCGGTTTCCCGGGGCGGCTCAGGTATTAACTAATCCGCACCCAGCTCCCGGGACCTGGCCACAGCTCCCAGACGGGGATTAAAGCCAGCAAAATGAGAATTTCAAACATGCATCCGGCAAACCCATGTGCATTCCCCGCAGCGGCAAATAATCAGGTGCCAAGAAGGAGATTAACCCTGCGGGACTGAAGGAAACAAAGGCATAAGAGCTGGTCTGTTTAAGAAGCTGCTGCTGCTGCTTCTCCCAGACGAACACAAGTCTGACCAGCAGGAACGAGGGCAGTGCCTGCGTGAGAAATACTGGTTGCTAGAAAATGTAAGTCTCTGATTTTATGCAGATCCACAACAAGCAGCATGCAGATCCCTGCAACAGATATTACGGCAGAGGTGGTGAGAAAGGTAGGCTCCTACCCAGGTTGTACCATGGCATGCATTGCTTTAGAGTTTATTTTAGCTGATGGTGAGCAGGCCACAGGGCCCTGTGCACCAGCGCCTGCACCGGCAGCTGCCAGACCTACAGCAGGCAGCACGCTGCACCCTCGGGCACCGACTGCCATGCCCTGACACGCGGCCTACGGCATCCTGGCCTGTATCAGAAATAGTGTGGCCAGCAGGAGTAGGGAGGTGATCGTGCCCCTGTACTTGGCCCTGGTGAGACCACACCTCGAATCCTGTGTTCAGTTTTGGGCCCCTCACTACAAGAAGGACACTGAGGTGCTGGAGCGTGTCCAGAGAAGGGCAACGAAGCTGGTGAAGGGTCT
>NW_009230733.1:6862-7313 GCF_000690835.1 Fulmarus glacialis
GACAACACACCAGTCAAAGTGGAGAGGTCACTGTACCTGCAGAGGTGGAGGAGCTGTGTCCTGGCTAGCGTTCACTTGTTCAGGGGACCACTTGTTCAAAGCTGAGATAGGGCATCACACAGCACAAAAGGAGAGGCTGCTCCTCATTTGCAGGTAGATGCAGCCCATGCCTCTTTTGGGAGGAGACTCTCCCTGCACACTGCTGGCAGGCTAACAACTGCAAGAGACTTTCACATGCTCCCTACTCAAAGGCTAGACGTGTGTCATGACAGGCTTCAAGTGACACATCCCTAACGCTCACGCTGCTGCAGCGGGAACACGGTTCCCAGTCAAGCAGCCTCCAGCAATACCACCTTGGGCTGTGATCTTGTCAGGTTTCATAAGCTTAATCAGGCTCCGCTCTGGACGGCATATAGGGGTTTCACCGGCAGGCTGGCTGTCCTGCTGCTCC
>NW_009230733.1:7330-12202 GCF_000690835.1 Fulmarus glacialis
CACTGTGTCCTGGCAGTCAACAGGAGGATCTACACTTTGGTCTTGTCAACTTCAACCAGCAGATAATAAGTGACAGGATGGGTGGCCCTTCGGGCATCAGCTCAGTGGACCAGTAACAGGACTGGGACTGTGGAGGCTGCCTCAAACCCATTACGCTTTAGCAGCGATGGAAAGCACCTTCTAGCTTTTCAAGGAGGGGTCCAAGGAGCGGAGGGTTCTGGGATGGCTCCTAGGGCACACATGTCATCTAAAACATCTTATTAGTGCAAACTGTCCACAGTTATCCAGCTAGACTTAGCCCTACCAGAGCATCCTGTGGCCTGAACATACCACAGGAGATGACAAGTCCATCTTCCTGTACTGACGGTCTGCGACAGGGCTGCCTGCAGAAACTCATCCCACCATTGCCAAGGGGCCGCTCAGCACCCATGCAGCACCCTGAGTCAGTGCTGCACTTATCTACAGCAACAGGCTCTGGCTAAGCCTGACGCCCAGACCAGCATGCCTCCGGTGTCCCGGTTCCTCCTCTCCCCTTCCCTCCATCGACATCAGACCCTCGGCAGGAGCCTCTTGAAACAGATGAGATCTGACAAGCCTGGTGTCTCTGAGGACGGGCACGTAGCACGCACTGCTCTGGCCACAGACACAAGGGAGCAGAAATGATCTGAGAGTGCTGGGCGCCGGCATCTCGTTCCCCAGCGCTCGCCAGCCCCTGTGACTCACAAAGTCACTTCAAAAGGAACTCCTCAAAGCACACTGTCGCTGCCTCCGACTTCCCAGTTGCAAGGGGAGAGGAAGAAAGAGTAGGAGGCAGGAGCGCAAAGGTAATTACTGCATCCCAACAGCCCTGATGGAAGACAGCACTGAAACCCCCATAGCCTGCTCTGGGGTCAAGAGCCTGAAACAGCATCTAGGGCACCTGCAGTGTGCGTGGAAAGGGTGGGGGAAGAGCCCCCACAAGGCACCTGCAAAAGGAGGCCAGGGCTCACGTCTCTGGCACCTTTGGGGCCTCCTCCCATTGCAGGAGGGAGCAAGGACACTCCTTCAACCCCAGCCACAGTCCCTCACCAGTCATCCCCATGTGCAGCCCCTCCCTGCTCCAACTCCTCTGGGACGCCACCCTCCTACACACCCCACTGCTCTTCACGACACAAAACCTCCTGTCCAAGGTCTTCCCACCTGCCACTTCCACACTCTCTCCTCCTCTTGCCTTCCCAGTGTTGCTGTTCCTGCTTTCCTTCGGGCTCCCTTTTCAGCTCTCTTTCTTTCAGTCATCCCCATGTGCAGCCCCTCCCTGCTCCAACTCCTCTGGGACGCCACCCTCCTACACACCCCACTGCTCTTCACGACACAAAACCTCCTGTCCAAGGTCTTCCCACCTGCCACTTCCACACTCTCTCCTCCTCTTGCCTTCCCAGTGTTGCTGTTCCTGCTTTCCTTCGGGCTCCCTTTTCAGCTCTCTTTCTTTTTTTCCCCACCTTTTGCTTGTTTTTAACCCCTCACCTCCAGTCTCCCTCGGTCCGTTCACTCTCCCTCCATTCACTCCCCTTCACATTGCCCAGTCCAGCACTGGGATGACTACAACCTTCCCATTCCCCAGCAAGGGCAGGAGCCCTTCGATTCCTCCCATCCACACCGCAACCAAAGGGCTCCCCATCTTTGGCTCAGCTTACCCTGCACCCCAGGCGCCAGCTTGGAGGCAGGAGCCCCTCAGGCAAGGGGATGCTTATCCCCCAGGGCCACCTGCACCAACCACTGTGTTCCTCCAGATATGCTCATACACTTATGTGGCTTCAGCTGCCAAACAGCTCAAGTGGAGCTTTTTGGATGATGGGCAGCGCTCCTAACTTTACTCAATAGATAAGCTCTGCAGTGCCACCGCACAGGTGTGGCCTGAGCAGCCACCCCCACATTGGCCCAGAATATCACTGCAGAAGGGAAGAGGCTGGAAGCATCCCTGTAGCTGTAAGTGCATCTCCGTGCTGTCCCACAGCCACTGCCCCTCTCAGGGCGGCCTTTCTGGCCAGCACCTGGAGCCAGGGAACTCCTCCAAAGCACAGAGTCTCTCCAAGTGAGCGGCTCATGCCTCTGGCAACCCCACCTCTCCATCAGCTTCCCCTTCCCCGTAGGCTAGCATTGCTGAGCTAGCGCTCCCACCTTCCAGCCGCAGTGCCAGGTGGGCCATCCGTCGTGCACGACCATCACCTGCAGTTTTGCAAGGAGCCCTATCTGCGGACAGGTGGCATCAGTACACCTGAGAGAGCTCAAAAGGTGACAACAGACTGCCGGAGCGCCGGTGGTCATCTGTGGCATGCTGATGCGATTCTTCAGCAGACCAGGCTCAAGAGCCTCACATTAACCCTCTCATAAGTAACCTGCTGCTTTGGGAACTTCTCTTCGTTTCCATGCAGCAGCACAAAGCCATAAAAAAACCTGATCTCTTTAAATCTTCTCACCCTCTATAAGTTTGGCATTACAAGTTACAGTCGTGAAATGCATTTGGTAAGGAATGGTTTTATAAAAATCTGGCTCTCTTGAACAGGCAGCTAAAAATGAAGAATGGCACGGTCTGAGAAAGTTAAGCGCTCAGAGCACATCGTGGCTAGGACACAGGCATCCCTGTCCGGAAAACCCTGCCCGCTGTGACACACTTCCCCAAGACAGGCATCCCTAGCTACAACGTTTCTTTGCAGAGCCCTAAGTTATCATTTTAACTAGTACACAGTAAGGAATAAAGCCCTAAAGGGCACAATATGTTGAAACACAGTGTCAGGGAACTGGAGCAGGACTGAGCAGGGACACCAAAGGGCATCCAGCCCATTAGTATCAACTCAGTCAACGACGATCCTTTAAGGCAGAGGCTCATTCAGATTTTAAATGGGGAGCAGAGCAGCCCACCTCTTGCCTCCGTAGGGCCAGAGGGTAAAATCACGTTTCGCTCCGCATTCAAAAGCGCCTTTGTTCAGGTTCACCCTATTAGCTCTGCCTTTGCTCCTCTTTGTAGGCTCTCTAGAAATGTCTCTTTTTGGTGGGCAAGGGCAACTGGGGCGGCTAATCCCATCCCATTAGCATCCTCTGAAATACTCAAGGACCATGGACACTGTCTGGGTGCAGGTGGCCAGAAGGCGGCTCTTGCTAAGCTATCATGTCTTCTGGATGTGTGCGCACAACCCCGGCGCCGTCCACCGTCAATAAAGCCTGCTGGAGGGAGGGAGAGGATAAAGAAACAGCCCACATGTGGCTTGAAAGGAGACTTTTCTCCTACAGGCCCAGCTCTCCCAATGCCAAGGGTCACCACTGCTCTTCTTTTCTGAAGGCAGCACAAAATCCTTAAATTGGGGGGAACACGTTAATGTAAACCCAACTGAGTGCCACCCCACAAGGGCTGGGGAGGGTGCGTGGGGCACCCCCAGCCCCCCTGTGCTCCTGGGGGCTGCAGCAGAACAGCTTCTGGTACCCCCAGCGGGCAGATACATGGTTGATAGAAACCACCCCCTCTTCAGGATGATGAGCTCTCCTTCCCATTACATCTCCTATTTATAAACAGCTGTTTGGCAGTATTACTAATCAGTGCCGCGTGGAATAATGTTACATTTCCCTCAACATTACTATTTTATCTTCTTTCCTCCCCACCTCCAGCTGCTGCTTTCCTTCCACCACCTCCAGCCTGGAAAGCAATAATATACTCCTTCATTTTATCCAGGCTCTACTTCTCTGATAATGTAAACAATTTACTCATAACCCATGCAAAAAAAAAAAAATTTAAAAATTAAATACTGTTAAACTCTCTTAAAATAAATACTTGCTGAAGGAATATCAGCTGGAGACTGCTCTCTGACTTATAATAATTACACTGCGCCCAGGGAAATCCTCTTAAACCTGTATCAGATAAAGATTGTAAAACTGTTATAGGGCTAAACTGACAGGGCAGCCACAGAATCAAGATGGAAAATTTCTCCTCCCAGCTTCTCCCTACCGAGGGCCAGCTCCACCCCAGTGCAGGTCAGGCTTCCTTCTCAGCACATGAAGAGAAACACTGGTGCTGCAGAGCTCAGCAGCGTGGGACCCTGCACCACCCGGCAGGAGGGAGTAGGAAAGGCCAGTCCTGCCGGCGCTTCAGGATGGAGGAGGAGGCAGAAGGTCGGCAGCCTTGGGACCCAAAGCCTCCCTCTGGAGCACCAAAGCATCGCTCTCTCCTTCCTGCCCCCCCAGCAGGCAGCAGAAGCAGAGCAGAGACCCTCTGATGCTTTAAACCAGAAGAAATCTCCACCCCAGGATGCTCAATAGCAACACCTCTGAATTAGCAGATAAGGAGCTCAAACCAGAGGGGACCCACTTATGTTTCTGAGCCCACCTGGGGGGCAGGATGGAAGCAGTAGGCTTGCAACTTTCATGCTATTCTACCTGATAGGGCAAAAAGGATCTGATGTATGATCGGTAATGCTGCTAGGGGCTTTTGGGTTTGTTGCTGCTCTGTGTTTTGCCTGAGCACTGGCTCCCAGTTTGACTTTGTTTGTTTTGTAATTCTTCAGCAAAAAGATGTGCATCCACACCACAATGAGCGTGCAGCTTTGTGGCACAGAAGCAGACTGGCTCAGCAACGGGCACTGCGCTTCCCCTCTGCTACACGGGGACTCGACCATTCGCCACCAGACCTACTTGTTCTCCAAGACGACCCGAGAAAAGCATTGGCGTCAACAGCAGAAACAGCTGCCCCTGTCTCTCAGGGCAGCAGACCGACAGAAATGCAGAGCAACGAAGTCTAAGGGGCTGGAACTAGAGAACAAATAAAGCAAATCCTCCAGGGGAAACGAATTTAAAAAAAAAAAAAAAAAAAAAAAAAAAAAGAGGTGGAGGAAGGAGAAACCAAAA
>NW_009230733.1:12215-12897 GCF_000690835.1 Fulmarus glacialis
CAGGGAGGCAGCAGGAAAAATAGGCAACGTGGAACGTGAAATTTTTGCTGGTAATCGAATAACGGGCTGCTCCATCGCAGGATTTCTCAGCACTGCAGCTGGCTGGAGCCACAGGGACCGTATTCCACTTTCAGAGTTCACTGAGCAATTGCTAAGGCAGGGGACGGGTGCCATATGTTACCAGCTGCGCTCACAGTTATCACTTTCCCCATTTAATGCTGAGAGACTGTTTGGAGGCACAGAAGCAGAGAAACCTGCACACTTCGTGCCTCTCCCCCGCCACCCGTTATTCCGGCAAAGCTGCCAGAAATGCCAACAGGCTCTGCTGGCGAGCCCGGGAGCAGGTCCCCATGCCAGGGAGTCGCCAGGCTGTGCTGGCCGCTCAGCCCTGCCGGTACCCATCACAAGTGGGGAGGCACAGGCGGAAGAGATGGGTGCCCCTCAGCTGCCCTCCAGTGAGGTGGTCGATATGGCCGGAGGCAGCACCTGGAAAGCTGCCAAGCGTGCAGGAGGTAGGAGGCAGGTACCAGGCTCTGCCCATCCCACATTACAGCCCGCTGGCTCCACCACCTGCTCGCCTGACCCAGTCCGGCTCCTTCTGGCTCTCCTTTTGTGCTCTTAATTTTTTTCACCCTCCAGAGCTTCTCTCAGCTGTGCATGTAGTGAAAAAGTAACCATTGGG
>NW_009230734.1:0-236 GCF_000690835.1 Fulmarus glacialis
AACTCTTGCTTCCTAGCTCCGAGCACCCTCCCCCTCCGTAGGGTCTGTCACCAAAACGAGCAAAGCACCAGCTATTTAATCACCACCTCCGTAATTATGCCATTTCCAGGACCGTAAGGAGAGGCAGGGTGGGGGGCAAACACCCCCAGACAGAGATGTTAAGGAAGAGCCCGGGAACAAAAGCAGGAGGGAACCGGCCTGTGGGCTCTGCCTGCCCGAGCTGCCCCCCCAGCCGG
>NW_009230735.1:0-1876 GCF_000690835.1 Fulmarus glacialis
GATGGGGCTGTGGGGTGGTGGGTGTGCGGGGTGATGGGGGTGCGGGGTGATGGGGGTGCTGCTGCAGAGGAGGACGTGGGTCCTTCTGCAGGCGCTGCCCCACAGCCCCGGGCTCAGCAGGAGGCTTAAACCAGCGTCCTGGCTGCTATAGCCCTTGCAAAAGTAGTTATTAGCCCCAATATCCTCGTTAGATACTCATGTGAGGACTCCACCAGTCGAAAGTATTCCCGCCGTGTGAAGATTCCTGCTTTTCTGAGATATGAATGAACCCGGAGTAAAGGGAACTTTAATTCATTAAGGCAAATTTTTGTTGAACTCCAGGCTGGCAAGTGGAGCTGACTGTGTCTCAGACAGTGAATGCAAGCTCTCAGCAGTCAGGGTGATTACTTATCAACAAAATTAATCTAAAGAGGGGGTTCATTCCCTGGGGTGACGAGCCTTGATACCAAGCTAAGATGTGAGTTCAGCCGTCAGACATGGACTTAGTGCCACAGTCTGCAGGAAAAAATCTCTCATCAGGGAGATACTGGATGATAATGATTGCTCTTGGCCTCAAATTTGATGACCTATTTACTCCTCCGAAGTATCTATGAAGTGTGCTTGGTGGCATAGCCTTGCTTCTGTCTCAGCCCGGCACTCAAGCCAGAGGAACCACTTCTCTGTCTCAGCCCTGAGTTGCTTTTTGCCATCTCCTCCATCCCCTGTTCACCGCTGTGGTTTTCGCTGCCTGGTGAGCAGGGACCACCCGGTCACGGCGCGTGGGCTGGTTGGGTCGGGCCGTTGGGAAGGGCTGGCACGGGCAGCCCAGGGCGCTGGTGGAGGCTCTGCGCTGCACGGCGATGGGGCGATGGCGTTGAAGACCCACCTTGCAACCTAATCACGAATCCTCTGTTTCGGGCAAAACGGTCCTTGCATCAGGGCGCTCGTGATGAGCAAAATGTTTTGGGTTGGATCATGCAGTTACCTTGGCTGGAGCAGTCAAGAATTGCCTTCAGAAAGCTGTGCCAAATGCTGGTTTGTGTGGACACAAAGTTTGAGAAGCTCAAAAAACCCCAAAGGGTTCATAATTAGCATGGAAACCATGTCAGCATCGACCAAGTTTAAACAAAGTGGGTTGTTAGCACTGTTTGGACAGAGCCTTATATCAAAAGCCATTTATTCTGCTATTACTATTCATTATTCCCTCCAGTGTTACCCGGGATGTTTGAGCTGGGATCTGCCTAATCCCGTAAAGCCCGGCTTCTCCTCGTGCCAGAACGGGAAACAAAGTCATAATTCTGCGTTTGCAGCCTCCCAGGCCGTTGCTATGGGGACGCTGCGATGTCCCCCCAGCAGTGCCACCCTCCTGCCAGCGCAGGTAGGAGCAAGGGAAGGGGAGACTGCCCTGGACTGAGCACTGCGCTTTGACTATTAGCCAGGGAAGTTACAAATCACTCCGTCAAAGCGACGGCGCCGGACTCGCAGGGGAGCTGTGTTCTGAATTGTGAATGAAGACCCGAGCAAGCCTGGCTCAGCTGGAGGTATCTGAAGGTGCCGAGATGTGTACGTTGGGGTCCTCAGACACCTGCAATTCTCCTGCTGGATTTGCCCCGTTTGCAGCCTTCCCCACTCCTCCCACTGCGGGTCCCACCCGCGGTCCCCAGCTCCTCGCCCACAGCTGACACCCCGACACGGGCTTCTCGCCCAGGGACCCGCGCCCCGGCTCTCCTTGCAGAGCTGAGCCCGCGCCTGTGCTTGAGCAGGATCTAGCGGAGACTTCGGGAGTACAAAAATCCCCTTGAAAATAAGCCCCGGGGATGCTGAGGGTGTGTTTGGGTGCTGGTGGGGTAACCTCTCCCCAGGCAGGACGCGCACACGCCTGAGAGCAGCGGCGCTG
>NW_009230735.1:1934-2353 GCF_000690835.1 Fulmarus glacialis
CAGCCCTTGCTCGGGGTGCCGCTGGGGTTCTCGGCCAGCCCCGTCCCGTAAAAGCATCTTTCTGAGCTCACTGGAGGAAAAGTTGCTAAAAGGTGTCACTGATGGTGTGAAATTTGGTTTTGCGTGGGGGAATTGGGAGCCAGATGAATTTTCAAAGCTAAAACGTGCAACGAAGCTGGGTCCTGACGGCGGACTTGTTCAAACCTGGGAAGATAACACTGATTAAAAGTAACGAAGTTACAAGCGAAGAAAATCACTTCCGTGCCTGTGCTATAAACATCCCCTTGAGTCTGGAAATACGTTATACCCTGGGTTATTTGTCTTGGGGCAGGCGGAGAATTCAGCCCCTCTCTCCAGACCTTGTATTTGCAGGTTACCGCGGGGCTGGAGGGGCTCGCCGGGACCCCCGCTGCCTCCTC
>NW_009230735.1:2387-2738 GCF_000690835.1 Fulmarus glacialis
ACGAAACTTTTCAAACCAGGAGAAGAACGAATGCCAAATGATATTTGATGGCAGATATTTAAAGAAATGCTCGGTTTTGCTACATAGCTGGTGCTCGCGGGGTTTCTGCGGGGCAGGGCGGTGGAGCAGCCCGTCAGGGCATCGTGAGCTGTCGCTGTAAATCTCTGGGCTTCTGTTTTGCTGCAGGGCTCTGGGGCTCTGTGGGAGCACCCTGAAACACAGCAGAGATCAGCCCTTCCCCTTTCCCCCCTCCTGTTTGCCTTCTAGAAAACCCAATAAAACCGAGGCCCCAAGCCCTTAGAAGTGTCAGGGCCGGGGCGCAGGGGTGCTCTCGGCCCCAGCCGGACCACT
>NW_009230735.1:2958-3490 GCF_000690835.1 Fulmarus glacialis
TCCCTCCCGCTCCAAGCCATAACCTCGCATCGGTGTGTGTTTAGTCCTATCCCTCGCCCTAAATTTGGGTCTGAACATGCAGATCGTCTCCGTACCAAACCTCATCGTGCCGTTCTCCAGCAAATAAAAGTCTGCGCAGCCTCGGACCGCCTGAACTGGTGCCTCATCACCCCGGCGGTGAGGTGTGCTGGCGCTCGGGGAAATCCTTTCTGCCGCACAGGGGCTGGATTTGGGAAACCGACTGGTCCCTCTCGTTAAAACAACGTCCTCTGGACGAGGAGATTGCAGGCAGGGGACCAAGCCGGGACAGCACCGCGGAGCGCAGATCCTGCACAGGTCTGCCGAAGGCTGGAGCTCCGCGTTCGTCTCTGTAGGACGCCCGGACGCCCGCCAGCACCAGCGCTGCATCCTCGCACTCCAGTGAAGACGGGGACGAAGAGAGGCTGTCGAGCAGGGGGGTCACATCGTAGGGTCACATTGCAGGGCTCGGCGCGCCGGCGTGCAGCCGCGGCTGGTGCGGGCGGGCGGGGTT
>NW_009230735.1:3942-4154 GCF_000690835.1 Fulmarus glacialis
CGCTTTATAATCCCCTCGGTCTTCCTCCTCACATTTGGGAAGAGGAGCAGGAGTCGATCTGCCCTTCTCCTCTCCTGCACCGCGGGCCGGGATGCCCGGCGGGTCAGAAATCGCTGGATCCTTAAGCCCTTCAGCATCAACGGCGCCAGGGCCAGGGGCACGGCCTGGGGGGCTCTAGGCCCCCTTTAACCTCCCCTGCCCCCGGCGGGACC
>NW_009230736.1:0-1520 GCF_000690835.1 Fulmarus glacialis
GGGGACGGGGCGGGGGCCGGGGCCGCGGCGCTGCCGCCGCCTGCTCCGGGGTCTGCTGGACGGCACTGAATCCGCGCGGGCCGTGGATGTATTTTCAGTAATGATACATATTGGCGCACGCGAGATAAATGTCGCGCCTGCCGCCAGCAGCATCGATGATCATCGATCGCGTCTCTCCGGGGTGCACTGGCAGGGACCGTCCCGGCAGCGGGGGGGGGTCGGTTTCACTTCAGGGACGGGAAAGCGGGTGGGAGAGGATGTGGGGAACTGAAGATGACCCCTTTGATCAGCGGCCTGAATGGGGAAAAAAGGATAAACAAGAAGTTGAGGGCAATAAATTTAAGCCATGAACATGTCCCTGTAACCTCTGGCCTGGCCGCTTGAGGATGAGACCGGGTTGAAATTCCGAGAGCCGCAGAGGTAGGGAGAGGGCTTTTAAGGCGACCAAGGTACCCTACTGCTCCGCCTCGGGAGCCGCTCCCCCCCAGGCCTTAATGAGTCAAAAAGCGTGAACGACACGCGAACAATTTTATCAATAGGACCATGTAAAGGCCGACTGTGAGGAAAGTTATTTATTAATATAGCCGATTGTGGCTGGGTTCCCTCCACTCAGAAAAGAAAAGCCCTTGCTCTGGAAGCATTCACACCAGTTCTCCAATTTTTATTCTGTCCTGTGGCTCAAAGTTGAAGTTCCCCAAGTGAAATAAATTGTCCACAAAAGAGGAAAGGAACCACATTTTCTTTTATTTTTCCTTCCCTAAAAAGGAAGGGTGAAACCGATCTAATGTGCCCACTGGAGCAAGATGCAGCATGAAAGGCCGGGTGTTAAAAGTAAAAGCAGCCTTTGGAGCAAATGGGATGGAAAATTAAATGAAATTAAATAGCTTGAACGACCGTATTGTCCCTTATTAAAAAGACACATTAATTACATGGTTTCAGCTTTATTCAAAGACAATGTTTAGACTCAATCAAAACATTCCACTATCGCTCTTTATATACTTAAACCGGGCTACTAGAGGCACCATTAAAGCGGGATCACTTTTGCCCAGAGATGCGATGAACGTTATTTTCCTCGGCGGCCCTTATTTATGCCCACCGCTGAACTGCCGGTGCCCCTGAGTAACGCTTTGGCACACTGTTCTCCCTGATTTAACAGGTTGCCCCATAATGAGGCATGAATGTTAAGGAACAACAGTCATCCAAAGAGGCACAGTTGCAGAGAGCAATGTCCCACCAGGGAGCTCCATTCAAACCATCAAACCGCTCCGGCACAGAGAAGGTTCAACACCACATTCAGACCAGCATGAATGCCTGTATACAGGGCCCGGCTCATTATGCCGCGGAGCACCGCAGCGGAGGCTTGAACAAAATGCTGCAAGTTCATTCAGCAGGCCATACTCTGGCGGGGCAGCCCAGCCGGCGGCTCCCGGGGTGACCTTTTTCCGAAATGGCTTTGCCCCGCCGAGGCGGCCCTTCCCCGGGCTGCGGGACGGGAAGGGCCGGCCCGGGGCTCCCCGCCC
>NW_009230737.1:0-1642 GCF_000690835.1 Fulmarus glacialis
TCTATGATTCTATGATTCTATGAATAATGTGCTGCCTATATTGATTTCATTTGAACACTTGGATTTCACCTGAATAAAATAATTAATTCCATTAGATACGTTTGAGTGGCTTAAGAAGTTGTTTTTCGTAAAAGGATTACAAGATATTTTCACTTTTTTTTTTTTTTTTTTTTTTTTGCTTTGACCCTTACGGTTTAAAAGAGTTCCATGCTTTGTATTTAACTCACCAGAATTTGAATTCTATCTTCATTTTTTCACCTAATGTTCTGCTGGATAGTCTTTTTTAACTTTAGAGAGAACAATACCCAATTCATTTCAGTGAAGCAAACTTTGCAAATAGACGCTGTAAACTAAGAAAAAGCTTTGAAAACAGGGAGGAAAGATCAAAGATGATTAAAGTATCTTAGTGTACATTAAGGCATGTTTCCAGTTGTTCAGCTATGAAAGGATAGAGTTTCACAGACCTTTTCACAAGAAAAATCTGAGAAGTCAACAGAGTAATTTTGATCCAGATAAGGAGGACAATATGCAGGCTCTTCTAATGTCAGAAGTTATATAATACACCTCTACCTTTTTGCCATAGATTTTAAGGACCTTTAAGGTAGAAATGATCTTCTGTTTCTAAATCCTTTTTTTGAAGGTAATATTTAAATAATTACTTTCTCAGGTCCTTTTGTCAAACCATTTAGAGCCACCTCAAGGTACTTTACCACTGCTTAGGTAGTCTGACATCCCTCCCTCTTCAGAAGGTGTGCAGTCCAGAAATTATGTATTCCAAACTTGCCAAATCTCTCAAATTCAGAAAAAAAGGCAAGAAAGAATACCACCAACTTCTTTTCAAAGAGAAAAGCAACATTCTAACTAGTGTCTAGAGCCAGAAAGCTTCTTACATACATAATATTCAGGTGCTAGTAATGCATCATTGTATAACTTCATAGAGACTAAATAACTACAGTGACTATGATTGTGGTGGGTTGACACTCGCTGGATGCCAGGTGCCCACCAAAGCCGCTCTGTCACTCCCCTCTTCAGCTGGACAGGGGAGAGAAAACATAATGAAAGGCTCGTGGGTCAAGATAAGGACACGGAGAGATCACTCACCAGTTACTGTCATGGGCAAAACAGACTCGACTCGGGGAAAATTAACTTAATTTATTACCAATCAAAGCAGAGTAGGATAATGAGAAATAAACTGAATCTTAAAACACCTTCCCTCCACCCCTCCCTTCTTCCTGGGCTTGACTTTACTCCTGATTTGCTCTCCCTCCTTCCTCCAGCGGCACAGGGGGACGGGGAATGGGGGTTGGGGTCAGTTCATCACACGTTGTCTCTGCCACTCCTTCCTCTTCAGGAGGAGGACTCCTCACACCCTTCCCCTGCTCCAATGTGGGGTCCCTCCCACGCAACACAGTCCTCCACGAGCTTCTCCAATGTGAGTCCTTCCCACGGGCTGCAGTTCTTCACAAACTGCTCCAGCGTCGGTCCTTTCCACGGTGTGCAGTCCTTCAGGAACAGACTGCTCCAGCGTGGGTTCCTCTCTCCACGGGTCCACAGGTCCTGCCAGGAGTATGCTCCAGTGTGGGCTTCCCACGGGGTCACAGCCTCCTTTTGGGCATCCACCTGCTCTGTCGCGGGGGCCTTC
>NW_009230737.1:1929-3000 GCF_000690835.1 Fulmarus glacialis
GCTACCACCATTGCTGATGGGCTGGGCCTTGGCCAGCGGCGGTCCATCTTGGAGCCAGCTGGCATTGGCTCTGTTGGACATAGGGTAAGCTTCCAGCAGCTTCTCACAGAAGCCACCCCTGTAGCCCCCCCTGCTACCAAAACCTTGCCACGCATACCCAATACAATGATTTATTGCATTTCAGAATCCAGTGATCAATTTTCCATTTGCAGCTAATTCAACTGAAATCATCTCTATTTTCACCTCCATCTCACTCAGCTAGATGCAAAGAATAGAGGCAAAAACTTGTTCATTTTCTGCTGTTGGATCCTTAACTCACTCTTGATATTGGAGCTGCTGAAATCATTGCAAATGCAGAAGGAGAAGAAGAAAATTTGTCCAGACCCAAGACCCTGTCTGACACTACTAATATAAATTTATTCCATAGAAGTACTTACATCAATTGTTTACAACACCCCACAGATGACACACCATATATGACAGAAAAATTTGTCTTAGCAGATTTTCAGTACTCCTTAGAGTATTGAAAATATGTCCTCTTACAGTGTATAGAAGATAGCACATCTAGCACGTTTTGTAGGCTGACATAAGGCTATTCTGGCTGCATCCTACCCAAACACAAATGCAGATTCAGTCTGCTTTCAATCTAAGTCCACCATGAACCTCAGGAGTCTGACTTGAATAATGCCACACCTGAGCTAGCGGTGATGAATCTACATTGATATATCCTAAGTCAGTGCTTTGAAATCTGTATTACAATTGTTTCTAAAGAGGACTTGATTCTGCTCACAAAGCTCTATATATAAATATATGCTCTCTATATAAATATATATTCTCTCATGTGTCTTTTCTCCTTTTTTCTTGTTATAAGCTAAGTGAGAAGGAGGATAACTTTTCTAAATCTCACATAAAATGAGGATTAAAAATACAGGATTCTTACAGTCAAGTCTTAAAAAGTTCAAAAAAAAATTTCAAAGACTCTAAACAAATTTAACAAGTACAAATCCAAGTTTTGGTAATTTCGAAAAAAACCAGTGTGTTCTTTAAGTTATCTTTCTTTTTTTTTTTTAA
>NW_009230738.1:0-32726 GCF_000690835.1 Fulmarus glacialis
GCAGAGTTTCGGGAGGCCATGGAGCAGCACATCCCCATTCACGCGCTGCCCGAGGAGATTAGAAAGGTATGAAACAGTGGAAGTACAAAAAAGCCCAACATTTGGAGACCAGATACTACAGTAATTCAGCGATATTTCACTGGTCTTTGAACACTGGTACATTATCTGGTACGTTTTGGTCCTGGTTTTAGATTGTGTGTGTTCTAGGCTTCGTCATTATACATGAAGTGTAATTACATGCTAGTGCTATAGGAACACTGTAGAGGAACATACTCGTTCTGTAATGGTGGTGTCACTGGTAGGTGAGTTTCAAATTTTACCCCATACGGCATGTTTTGTTGCCGTAAGTTTGGAATGACTGCAGAGCATAACACGTAATTGTTCCAAAGGAGTGTCAATACAAATAGGAATAGAACATTGCCCTTCATCTTTTCTTGTGTCTTCTCTTTGTGTGTGAGGCTGTTCTTTTGTTTGAGAGACAGATCATTACCAATGTAACAATGCTGCTATTTATATGGGTTAACTTATGAGGAGGCTTTACATATGCAGTGATGCACACAAGCGGAACACGAGTCACTTTTTGTAACACTATGAAGTTTTTACTTTGGCAATAAAACACCCTGCTGTCCTCATTTTGGTATGCGTCTAATAATCAAGTAATTTAAAAGTTTTATGAGCTCAGGACAAAGCCTGGAGAAATTCTCCCTGGAATAGTCCAGGAAACTCTTGAGACAATTTCTGAGGCATCAATGATGATTTCTCAGAATTCAAAGATGGGTAAGATAGCCAAACCAAGGCAAAAAGGAATACTTCCCCTTAAAGAAGGGGAGGGGAAGAACCTGGGAAATTTGCAGACTTATTAGCAGCTGTTTTGGTAGCAGGAAAGATACCAGACAAGTTTGTTTATTTAAAAATTATTTTGCAATCATCAACAGGATAAGGTGGTTAGCAAAAATCAGTGCAAGTTTCTCAGAAAAACAGTTGTGCCAAATTGTTGGATGAAGTACATCAGGGAATTGTTGTTGATCTAGTACTGGTTAATATTTCCATTAATGACTTGAGGCCGTAGTCTGGTGGCGCTTCAGCTGCCTGTCTTTCATCTGGATCAGTTCCTGATCTGTGCGCTACACGTATGCTAGCACAAGGAGGAAGCAGGTGTGAGTGCAGGCACAAATAGGGAACAGAAAGGGAGTGACATTATTTCTTTCAGTAGGAGTGTCAGTGTCGTCTGTTTTTCATTGAGCTAGGATCTTAGATTACAATAAGAAATACACTGATGCCAGTCTGGGAGGGGTTGTGAGCACTCTGGGAACAGCATTAAACTTAGTATTTTTAGTAAGAATAAGAATATTTTAAAGGAGTAAGTCCAGTGCATCAATACAAAATACATAGTAACTGATTAAGCTTCCTTGTTACTTGCCAGACCTAACACTGAGGTCTATAATCAGGTAATAAGCAGAATAATATTAACAAAGTGATGTTACAAAGAATGCAAGTATTAAATGTATTAGTTTAATTGCATGTAAAACTTGGCCCATTATTCCTCTGTTCAGGGCTGTTGAGGTATCAGTTCTGAGCTGCAGGCTTTAAGAAAAATAATGCGACTGATGGAAATCTAGAAAAATGCAAAAATAGTAAAGAGCTTAAAAATCCTGTTGTTCTGTGAAAGGGTAATAGAGCTGGGTTCTATTTCTAGAAAATATGTGAGGGCACAGTAACAGTATTCACACGTGTAAGAAGATGGTGGTTGTCTTCATCTCCAGCTGCAAATTAATCTTATCCTCACCTTTCTGGACTTGCTTTGGTTGAATGTTATGGAACTCTAGATGTAGGGGTAGCTGAGCACTGGAGCAGCACACCGAGGGGAGTTGTGGAATTCCTCCAGTGGTACTGGGGGGACAAGTAAGGCAAGCTTTTACTTTGGAGTGGAGCACTGGGCAGATCTTCCAGTTCTGCAGTACACCTTTAACAAAAAGATCTATATGCAGAATCCACATCAGTACTTCTAGATATATACATGAATAGGCTTATGTTCCAGTCCCATCCTACCCTGTCACCTCAATGTGATATATGTGAGCTCTAAGGCAACGACAGCCCAAGATTTTGGGATCGGTTAAGTGTCAGGGTTTTACATATCCTTTGCTATTTGTCTCTTCACTCAGCTGACTTGCATTGTAGTTGCAGTATAGTTACAAGATACAGAGCTTGATTACAAGTCATTCTCACAATTTCCTGTCTTGTATTTCCTACCTTTTATGTACACGTGTTCTTATTCCCTTCACATTCTCTGCTTCTTGGATTTTATAGCATCTCTTTTGGAATCTTTCTTTTACATTGCTCCTAACGTACGCAGAACGTGTGCCAGCTGTAGATTGCTCTGCCAAACTGAGCACATGCTCCCAACATGCAGCTTGCAGGCCAAAGGAACATGTGTATCTGGAGGGAGTATGTTAAGCATTGTGATTTCAGCTGCAGAATGAAGAATATTCACTTGCTAGGTCCTGTTTTGAGTTGGTTTGCTGGATGTTGGGTTGTAGTGCTGACAATGGATCAAGCAGCTGTCTCAAAAGAAAGGATGCAGACCAGAGCTCTCATCATTCCTCTCCTGTGTGCGCCTAGTGGATGGAGCTTCACAAGCTTCTTATCAATACTTGGAGCAGTGACATAGCTGCCTCCAAAATTGCACTCTTCTAAAGGATAGTACGGAGAGGGAAAGGGGAAGGGAGCATCTTGTGCCAACCTGGAACAGATTGTTCTGCAGACTGTTCTACTGCTAGAGTCTGCCAGAGAGGAAGACCTGTTAAAGTAAAGCCATGGATGTCACGGCAGAAGTTGGTATAAACTGACCATTTGCAGACTGGGTCCAGTAGGTGTTGCCCACTATGTTTATTAAATTTTAAAGGAAGTTTTAATCTAGAGGGGAAGAGATTTCTTGGTATTTTGTTAATGAAATGATAGATGTGAAGGGACTTTGGTTCTTTGGGTTCTGATCAAACCTGGTTCTCTGGGTTCTCTGCCTTAGAGAGTCATGTAAGAATTTTACATGGCCCTGCTTTTCTCTTTGTCTCTCATTCCTTCTACTGCTCTCATACCTCTTTCACACAATATGCATTGCAAGATGGGTGCTAAATGGAAAAAAAAAATCAACAGGTAAATAAACATCCACATGTCCGTTATTAAAGCTTACAGGTTTTTTTTGTATTTATAGTTGCATACTTCTTAGGAACTAATTATTAGTAAAGATCTAAATCATGGTTTGTTTCTAAAAAAAAGAAAAAAACCCCAGAGTTGTGAATTTGCCTGTTAACAGTTTGGTTACCTCACTGAGCAACGTTTGTCAGTGTTAAAAGTCAGCAGGAGTTGGTTTTCCCTGCAAGTTTCGAGGGAAGCTATGCCACATGGAGCGGTGGTGACGGCAAATGTGGAGAACAGCTGCTGCTGTTTTGGCAGGAGACGTAGGAGACATATTCCCAGGAAGGAAATAACCATGTCAGTCAATGGCAAAGTCCAAGCCATCTGTGACAGTTCTTGGGGAGGGTATTCTCTGGTTCTAGCTTTATTTTAGGGACAGTTGTACACTTCTGGGAGGTGATGTTTGCAAACTTGGTGTGCCAGCCAGCAGGTGTTTTAGCTAAATGAGTGAGTTGGTTGGTCTGCCTCAGTAGAACCCTGTGTTTTCTTGTAAGTGTACTGTCACAGGACTGTAGAAAGAACTTTGCAGAGATTGCTGGCTTGTAATGCCTACTTTCTCATGTATTTACATGTCTTAAGGTTTATGCCATCAAACTCAGTCTGAGAGGTATCGTAGACCACCAAGTAGTAAAAAAAGAAGTTAGTGTTTCTTTACTCTGAAGTTATGGGTGTGTATTTTGGGGGAGTTCTCTTTTTGTTGTTTGGGGTCTTTTGGGGTTGGTTTGTTTTGGGATTTTTTTCCTCAAGAGAAAAGAACATTATCATATTGCACCTTGTTAGTTGTCTGTTGCTAGTGGTAGACAAATCTTTTACATGCTTGTGAACTTACTAAAGTTCTGTTTGTTTCAGCATTGTTGTTCATTTAATGTAAGTAGATGGGAACATGCAGTTTTGCCCTGAAGATCTTACTGAAGTGGGAAACAAAACAGCAGCCACCTACATAAGACAATAAAATGACACCCTGACGCCTCAAAGTACCAAACAAAAAGTTATATTTAATTTTATATTTTATTTGGCAAACAAATAACCTTTGCTTAGCATAAATCATAAAATTAATTGAGCACAAGATACCCTTACAGATTAGTAGTTCTCTCATCCTAGGAGCTTAAGAAAGCAAGCAGAGCAGGAACTTTGAAGCTGTGTTATACATCAGTACAGAACGTTCTGTGGTATCTGACTATCCACAAAACATCATGTACGTCACTAGTAGAAAATGGTTACTCATTAGATTTGCCATGTGTGCTATAAGTTGAGCACATTATGGTATCTTTATGAGCACATTATGTTATCTTTGATTTTTCTTGCTGTCTTTGAACCTGGGGTTATTTTTTGTAACAGGTTCTTACATAGTTCCAGTTGTGTTAATTAGCTAAAGAATCTGTCCTGTCCACCAAAACTAGCTTTGTAGAAGGGAACAACATAGCTATGTATTTAGTACTTACAATATCAATATGGATTTAGCAGCAGGAGCATTTCCATTCGTGCCTTCCATATGAGCATGGTAGTATCTACATGCAGAATGGCAGGAGGTCTTTTCAGAGTCCTGTTGTCATGTACCTTATGAAATCTTCTTAAGATGATGTTCATGAGTTGCCCCTATGCCCACTGAGATTTTCAGCATTTGGCTGTAGAATTTTTAACTTTTAGATTTCATTGGGATGACAAGCTTTGGCTATGTGAATGTTCTGAGTGGCTGTAATATACTTTGGAAATGTTAGAAAATATCTGCTTGTTTTTGGTATAAGCCCATGTTACAGACTAAAGAGATGAAAAGCTCTCAACAGTGAACTGGTTTTGGCTATGTGAATGTTCTGAGTGGCTGTAATATGCTTTGGAAATGTTAGAAAATATCTGCTTATTTTTGGTATAAGCCCACGTTACAGACTAAAGAGATGAAAAGCTCTCAACAGTGAACTGGTTAGCCACGGACCCATAGCTGATTTGGGAAAACCAGTTCCCAGACAGTAAAGGCAGCTGCTTTGTTACCACTGTGCATGGCGGTATCAGAGGATTTGTGAAAGCAGATCTTCTGAACTTGGGTAATGGTCTTCCGTTCCTAATGTGAGAATTCTGGAGTCGCTGATGGTCACCTAGGGCAGCAAAGGATTTTGATCTCTTGCTATACTAATAAGGCTAGGGCTGTGTTCACTGTATTCAAGCTTTTCGTATAAGGTTAGGGCTGTATTCACTATATTCAGGCTTTTCTGTACTCTTTCTGCAACTGGCGTCCAAGTATGCTGCTAGGAATTGGAGGGATTGCAGTATCTCTTGCATCACAAGCAGTTGGGTTGTAGCTAGGAGGGGCTTCCCAACTGTTGCAACTACAGCTGCAAAAAGTCAGTATTGTCAGGCAAAGATATGGTTAACAATGGGCTAAATTATCTTTTGTCTGTGCAGGCATCTTTTTTTGCCATCTACTGCAGTTTAGTTTATAAGAACTCTCTGCTCTGTATTGCACTGGAGAGCTGGAGTGTGCCGTAACACATCCTGAAAGAGCTTATGAGTACCAGTAAGGTCTGCATGGCCTGTTGGACATGTGTTAGATATTTGCCCGGCTTGTGTGAGTATGTGCAGTTACTAGCAGTGCAACACAGTCTTTTACGATTCATTAGTCTGCTTTACTCACAGGCAGGAAAAAATTAAAGCTACCTGAAATCCTGTATTATTTCCTGTCGTGACAAACTGATTATTTCAGGGCATGTTTCGAATGAAACTTTAGAGAGCAGGACATTCTGTTTTTACTAGAAGCCTATTTCTACACTATTCATATGTATTCAAAGCAAGTACTGTGATTTTTATTTTGCAACTGCTATTTTATGGAAGTTGAGCAAATAATTATGTATGCAGCATGGCTTAGCATTACAATCTGTATTACTTTCTGACTAGATGCTGACTGAAAACTTGACTCACAATAAACTTTTTTGAAGAAGTGAAGTTTCTACTGAGACTCTTAAAAATCGTTCTTTGAATAATAAAAAAGATCAATTTCAATCAAATAAATCTTCAGTTTTGCATATACAGCAGAAGACTCTATTTTCTGCCTAGAATATCAGTTGTGTGGTTTGAGTAATGACTTGTTTTTGTGTAATAGGGCTAGTTCATCAGGAGAGGGACAAACAGCGTGAGAGAAATGAAAATAGTATGAGAGAGGAGGAGTAAAATAAAAAGAAATTAGATTCAGATAATAAGGTAGAATCAAGTAGAGGTAGAATAAACCAATCAATATACAGAAATATTTAAGAGCACCCAGCTGCAGCGTAAGGATTTATTTCTTTTTCTTGAGTTTTATGTATTGTTTTGCTACAAGTGTAGTTTGGACAAATACAGGGGTTTTTGTTATTTGTCCAGTCCTTGCTAAAGCAGTCTCAGTCCTGACAGATCAACTGGGGAGGGAGCAAGAGCTGTTATTACTGCGTTATGTGCTTGAGGAGCACTGCGTGCTCCTTGAGGAGCAAAGAGGATGGTGAGTGCTGCAGTTCCCTTAGGCTCTCCCTCCCCTGCACTGTAAAATTAATGTACAAGGAGTACGTCTGTGCTCATGGCTCTGTGTTTTTATTTCAGCAATGCACAGAAACATATTCAAAGCTTTTTAAAAGAATCTCATTAATTGGAGGCTTATGTTCTGGCTTTTAAGAGTCATTGCTATTTATTAGCTGCTTGTAACAGACTATTTCTAGCATAAGTGATCCATATGCTGGATGTTGTAATACCAAAACACTGCTAAGTGAGAAAGTAGATTATTTTTCTTTTAACAAGAATTTAGCTCTTCATCATGGTAATTTTTGCAGGTGGAATCTGAAATATCAGAGGAGAAGAATAGTAGTGCACAAGCTGACGCTCCTGTAGTTATTTGGTCAAGTTGAAATTATATAAATTCCTGTCTTGTCATTCAAAAGGCTAAAAATGGTCCAGACCACCAAAGTGATTTTTTTCTTTTTTGCCCATATAACTTGTGCTCTACAGATGCTTACGGTACTGAGTCAGACAGATGTAATTTGAGTGAGTATCCATCTTGGCCCAGTTCTCCACTTGCTCTTGGTAGCTAAAGAAATGTAACCATGGAGTAATATTAGTTCTTCCAAAACCAAATGCAGCTCTGAGTTGAAACTACTCCCACAGATGCTGTAGTGGAACAGCTGCTGGAATATCACAGCTAGAAATGCTACCTTGCAATATGGTTTGTTCGGGACATAGTTCTTGTCCTTTCTTTATAGCATCTGGCATAATGTGTATCAGAACTGTAGCTCAAAATCTTATGGATCAAATATCTTCCTAGTTCAAGCACTTTGTCCTCAGTAAGTTTGTTTTTCTTTTTATGTTGTTATCATGCATGCAGTACTGTTGTGCTAACGCAAATAGCAGGGTTTTTCTAGTATCCCTCTGTTGCCTTTTAAAGTCCTGTTTGCCCTGAGTTTCCCTGTCCAGGCTGACCAAAACCACAATACTAAAATTACCTTGTGTTTGGTTTTTTTTATTCCTAATTGATTTTTTTGTATTCACTGCTTATTCTCACTGCTAAGGACATACACAGTGCCCTTTCTAGTTAGAGCGCTGATAGTTTCCTTTTCTATTCCTTGCAAACTCTGCTTTTCCCCTGATTTTTTTCTGCTTTGCATTTGAGAAGATGACGACAGTCTTTTGATCAAATGTAAATAGTGAAATATGGAATCTGAAAACATAAGTCATTGTGTATGTAATACACATTCTTAGCGGTTACTCAGTGATAATATTATTCCAGAAAAGGTAGCTTTGTAAGCATAAGAACTAATGAAAATTTGATTTCTACAGACTTTTGTGTAATGGTTGATCAACTTTGGTGTCTAAGATACAAGGTCTAATGGAATCTTTTCTCCTGGACAGACCATTCATAAGGCACTCTCCTATATGGATTATCTGATAAGGACTGCGCTTACACTCCAGAGTTTTTTTCAGCAGGGAACTTACGAAGTCTTTATTGCTTACCTGGTTGTCTAAAACTTTTAGACACTTAAATATTTCTGCCCTCAGTGTCAGAATTGGTTATAAATGACCAAACATTCTGGTTCACAAACTATGGAAGGGTGACAATAGAGAAATACACACATAGATGAAGTAATGTATTTCTCTTGGAAACTGTGCAAAACCCAAAAACATTTAATTTGTAAGTAGTCTTCAAAGCTATAAAATGCTTTCTGGCTCTGACCTTTAAATTGGTGTAGCCCTAAGATAGCTTTGTCATTATTTTGGCTGAATGAAATCAGCATCTACAGCTTGACAGCATTTCTCTGTACCAGTCTGTGTGAAGCTTCAGTAACTTCTGAAAAATGTCCAACCAGCTTGGGAATTTCAGGAGATATTTTGAGTATCAATGAGGAGAACTCGGGTTGTGATGTTGACAATGCAAGGGAAAGGGGGGAAGAAAAAAAGAAAAAGAAAAAAAGAGAAAGACCTGCTTGTCATTTGACCACTATGGGCATGAGAGAGGAATCTTGGATTTAGGATGAGAATTCAGATTAGTACGGCCCTTGCTCTAACCAGTTCAGGCCTTGCTCTTTGGAGCTATTCACTTTCAACTGGGTCCTGTTAATTTTCTAGGCATATTGGGCATACGTGTGCTGGATTTAAATTAGTTAGCTTGCTTATTGGTGTTAATCTACTGCAGCATGGAATTTAGTTTGGGATAGCTTGCCTGTTGAGCATCACCCAACCCATGCCAAATTCATTACTGGTACTAGGAACCACTTACACTACAGGTAGATATTTTAAAACTAGTTCAATCTATATACAGAATATTGCAGTGGTTGCAGGATAATTCTGCATGTAGAGAAGCAAGGTTCTGATTAAAAGACAGAACTTTCTTTCCTTACTGCAGTAATATAAAGCCCTCGGGTTTTCCTGTGATTTTTTGACTATGTAGCAAATACTTTAAAAATCCAACTTGATCAGAAGTCCTTTCAAGTTTTTACTTCACCTGAGGAATGGACGTGAAGAAGAATGGGACCTATTTCCCGCTACGTCCAGATAGGTAATATTTATTGTCCTATGACTTCATTTATTTTTAAGTTCAGTAACAAAATTGAATTTGAAAACTAAAAAGTTTTAGTACTTGCATAAAACATTTTAAGTTCAGGACCCCAATTGTTTTGTTTTTAATCCTAGTACCCAGTGAAATTTCTATAACTGTTTATTTGAAAGACAGCAGTGGTGGTGCTGCACGAGAGCACAATGTTCTTTTTGGGATAAGAGCCCCCCTCCTGTGCTCCATATAACAGCTCATTTTGTCCTTTTTCGATATAGTAATTTTAGTGCTTTGGAACTTTATGGTAGTTATTCTGAATAACAGTTTCATATTTCCAAGCACAGTTTGCAGCTGCCAGGAAAAATAAACTTGCATTTTCAGCTCATTCAAAGCAACTGTAACTAGGGGTATTTTAAACTGGGGCAAAACTAAGAAATTGGAAAATAAAGCTTGGCCTGGTACTTCTAGAGCATCCAGAAAGATCATTTTTATCAAGATATATTTAAAGTGCTAACGATTATTGAATCATGGGATAATGAGTCTTTAATTTATGATTTTTGAAAGCTGTTTTCTTTCTTCTAAGTATGATTTCTTTGAATTTATCCCAATGTCTCAAAATGACTTTTTTTTTCTTCTTCTGTAACACAAGGGATTCTTACATTTTTTGACTTAAACTGTTTGCAGTTTTCCAGCTTTCTGATTTTCATAAGTTGTTGTGTGAAAATCCTTGTAACAGTTGATAATTGCAAGAAAGATTAAAGTGTATTTTAAGCTCTCAGTACACAAACACACAACTGCTTTTCCAGCTGCCACCTATTTTCCATCTTTCATGTCTCCAAGCTTACCAATACCTTTCTATGTTTGTTGCATTGAGGTTGTCTCTTTAGCTGTATTATGGGTGTCCTCTGATCTAGTCTTAATTCTAACCATCTCCTCTCAAATGCATTTATGCTGTGACCCAAGAACAGGGTAAAACCTGTCATGTTCAGGGACCTGTGATCTGTGCTGGTAAGCAGATGCTTACATGTCCCCTTCTGAAGTATCAGACCCTCTTGGGTTGGTCTGGCTGATTCATTTACTCGAGATCCATTTCTTGTGCGGCTTCAGTTCTGCATCACTTGTAAACTGAGCGTTTTTTTCTGGCAGTGAAAATGATTAAAATACACAGGAATAACTGATACACTGAGTAATAAGTACATATCAAAGTTAGAGCACGTCTATTTGTTCATATTTATGAAGCCTTGCTTACTGCGAAGTTTAGTAATTTGATCACTTACAAAAGTATGTTTCTCAATTTAAGAAATGGTCTTTCAATTAGATGCGTATTACGTACTCTGTATTTTTTTTAATCAGTGATGAATACTTCATACCTAGTAAATGGGTTACATTTTCCACAACACTCAAGTGCCATGGACACTACATCATAATAATTAGTCCCTTACTCATTTGAATTATTTTTGTAAAGATTGCTGGATTACATCATTCTGTTCACTTTCCACTTCTCATCTTGCCTACTTCAATTGGCTATGAGTTGTCAAAAAACCACAGTAAATAACGTCTTTCTTTGTAACTTTGATAACTTTGTAAACCACAGCATTTTATTTTAAATTAATACATCAAACATAATTCAGAGGTACTTCAGTTTAGAATTCCAGTGGGAGTTCCCACATAGTAAATTGCATAGTTGATATATCTTGTGAAGTTTCCAGTAAGTGAAAGTACTGCTATAGCTTGATTTCATTTTGCTAATGTAGAATTTTGTCTTTATTATTTGTTAAAGCAGTAACATCATCTGATCATAAATGCTCCAGAGCAGTAAACGGTTTAAACTATTCAGATTTATTATTATTACTCAGAGTCATTCAGGGTTTTTTTTGTTCAACTTGTTTCTTACAAACAATCTTACAATTTTATCTTTTTCTAGATGTCCCGGGATGAGACAGTGTGTAAATACTGTGGAGTCAGCTATTTGATACTTCATGAATTTAAGTTGATGGAAGAAAAAGTAAAAGCAATGGAAAAGGAGATTAAATTTTATGAAGGAAGTATAGAACGGGAAAAAGGACTTCAAGCAGAATTGCAGACTCTTTACCAAGACCTTGAACACTATCGAGCTGACAGCGAATCAAAAACAGAAAGGTCAGAGCATATTATCTAGTCTGATGTTATTCTTGTCTATGTGTATTAGGTAATTTCATTCCAAAGAAGTTTAAAATACAAATAAGATTTGTCTTTCTTTTATCAGATGTAACATATATACTGTAATACTTAATTTAAATCATCTTTCATAGTATTCTTCGGAAGCAAGTTTTAAATTCCTTAATAGTTTAGAAACAGTCAATATATTTAAAGTGAAAGAAAGGCCAGAAGGCATTTTGGAGGTATTTCCCTTGCACACACTCCCAAAGGGAAATGATCAAATATTTCATCTTATCATTTTGTAATAAAATTGTAATATTTTAAATGAAATTCCACAGCATTGGGAGTTTCACAGTTCTGAAATTTTTACTTATTGTCTCATAGTAATATGGTAAAGAATTACCAGCATTCTTACCCTGACAAGCTTGCAGTTCACTCTCTGAACGGATGATACAGACTACTAAAGCAATTATGAAAATCTTGGGTACTGCTTGTGGCATTGTTCCTCAGAAATGGGAGTTTGCAAATGCTTACTGGCAGATATGTAAAGGTCCCAGTTAAAGGGGGAGTTTTGTACTCTTGAGAACTCCAGTAGTTAACAATAGACCTCAGAGCCGCGTTTATATTTTTAGGGCACAATGATTAGAACCTTCAAGTGTGTTCTCCTTCAGCTCATACTTACAGGCTTTTGTTGTGTCCTACTTCTTTATCACATCACGATAACTTTAAACTTAGAACAGGAAGTCATACTTTGAAAATATTTGTCCTTTTGATGGGCCTACAGCACAGCTTTGGTTCCTAAACCTTCAGATTGGTACACCAAATATGAAAGTTCGTTTTAGGGTAGACATGAGAAAACAGAGCATAAAAGGAAAGTTTTCAAAGGCTTTTTTCCCCTCTGCCCGCCCTTCATTCATTATTTCTAATGTTTTTCCTATTCTTTGGGTTTGCAGTAAAGGGTGCAAAGGTAGCTATACCCAAACTAGCTTTAAAATACATGTCTGATTCATGTACTGTAAGTGGCGTTACTGAGGCAGTCCAGACAGCAGCAGTGGCTGCAGAACCTAGTGTCCACCTGTGTTAGGTTTTGTGCCACCATAATTAGAGTGCCATCAGGTTCTCAACCATGAACTTCAGGCTAGCTTGTTAGCTTTGATTTGTCCATCCTCAGCGGTTATTTGTAATGTATAAAGAACTTGGACTGAGAGGGAAATTGTTGTAGTCAATATGAACTTTCAATGATATAATTAGCATTATGGGTGGTTTTTTTAGTCTTATTTTTGCCATAGGATTTCTGAACTGATATTTCTGGTTCTTAATTAACCTGCTGTTGCTTTTATGTTGTTTTATGACACCATGACAATATAACAAATTTCATAATAACAAATTGTATCTTTTCTGCACTGTTCTGTGAAAGAAATACAAGTGTTTTGGCCTCTTCCAGACTTGAAGCTCTGAAGAACTGCCCTTCCTTGTTTTCCTCTTGTCTTCTACTCTTCATAGTCAGATTTAACATGGATACTATCTGCTGGTTTTCTGTATCCTAATTTTCTATCCTCATATTTTGGAATCTATTGTTATAGTCCACTGATTGTTTACAGTAGGACTATAAACATTGATATTTATAGTTAGCTAATAAAAGATATTTTATAAAAATGCAGTTGCTAAAGTTGACTACTGATAGAATAATGTGGTACAAACAAGGATATCAGAAAATTCTTGGTAATTTCTTGCTCATCTGAATAAAACTGTTTGTTGGAAGGTTTTTGTAAAAATGAGATTATAATTTTAACTATCAGCTCAGTCATTTTGATTCTAAAGACCCCCAATAGGGGTGTTTCTTGCATGACTGACTCATACCTAGTAGCAAGTGATCTAGAACTGGTAACATGGGGCATTTTGAGTATTAAGGTGCTCCCAAAAGATTGGGCTGGAATGCTTTGGAAACTCTACAGAAGAAACAACTACAGCTTGTCTACAGGTGAAGCACTGAAATCTATTTACTTTTTTTTTTTTGCGAATCACTCAAATATTGTTAAGAATTTAACATTACTATTAATGGATTTAGTTAGGCTTGTGTTTGGTAATATTACTAGTAAAAGATTCATTTTAAAACACAAGTTCACACAAAGTTGAACAAAATGCATATATCTTGTAGATCACTCTACTCTTACTGTTTCTTGCAATATTTTTTTCATTTGAACTGAACTCCATCCACCCAATAGTCCATGTTTTCTTTGGTTTAACTTTTTTGGTTTTCTTTGGTTCATAATTTTGAAGAGTGCATTTGCTCCTTGTTCCTTTAACGGCTCTGGATGGCAGTTATGGTGGCAATATTCAGTGTGTTAGCAATTGCAGTGACAGCACATACTTCTTGTTGAGGATCATTTGCCAGAGGTAAACTTAAAATTTTCTTTTAGCTGACTTTTTGTAGTAAAGCTGGAACAGTTAATAAAAATTTTATCTCTGCATTTTTTTCCCCTAAGGCTCGACTTGATTTAAAGCCTGCTGAAATCAAGTGGAATACTTTCAGTAGGCTTTCATTCAGGCCATAAATCAACTATTGTGTCTTGTTAAGTAACTTGTCTAAATATTCCTTATCTCCTCTTTACTATCCTGGACCTCTCTTGTTACCTTGTGCTGTTGGCATAAACTAACTATTCAACATACTATCTTCTGGTTCTTGCAAGGTTGACAAATCATTCTTCTCAAACTGCAAATGTTTATCAGAAGCCAAATATGCCTTTTTCTTAGTCTCTGGTAGACCAAGAGATTTAATCTTTCTTGTTAGTTGCAGACTCTTTCATTTTTGTATTCCTTTTAGGTTAAAGTATTGCTATTGTTTGTATCTGTGGTTAACCTTGAAAGCCACCTGGGAACCTGAGTTTTTGCAGAAATTAGCTACCTACCCTTTGGGATCTTGTCAGAAGAAGGGGAACTAACCATCATGCAGTTAACTATACTGATTAGATTTAGCTATTCAAGTGTTATTCTTATTCCGTGTTAAAATCGCTTTAATTCCAGAATACTTGCATGAGAGCTATTCCTGAAGGGCTGTGGCTAGCTTGAAATAACAATGCCAGTTGATACACGTGCCGACTGTGTAGGCTGTGCACTGGTACTGCATTGTGCTCTGCACCGCTCGCTCTTCTTCTACGAGATACTGGCTTGGTTAAGCTGAAACACTGGTGTGTTGTTTGACTAACCGTTTTTGGTCTGTTACCTATTTAAACATGTTAGTAACAGGCACTTTCATTGGGGGCTTACTTCTCTAATGCATTGGAGATAAAAGTATGATTGGATTTAGCCATGTGGGACCCCCCCGGATTCCTGGAGTCCCTAGAGCTGAGCTCATTAACAGGTTTTCTCTGGCAGTGTCTTTTGACATTTGTGACACTGTATGTGACACTGTATTTGTGGTGTGAATTTTGATAATTCTCGCAACATCCAATATAAGAAATGTAAAATAGATTTAAATACTAAAGATGCTTTTTAAAGATATAGTAGTGCTGAATATCATGAGCATGACAGGGAGAAAAAAAACTTCTGTGATGTTTAGACATGTGAAGACGTATATAGATACCACTTACCGAGTCCTGTGTCAAAGATCCCTTGTAAATAGATTCCTGAAAACTTTTTTACAAATCTAGCAGGAGGGGTTACTTATTGGTTACTACCATGAGACTTATGCTCCTGAGTCATGCATGTAGATGTTGAAAATTTTATCCATAAATAATAAAATCTTAAAAATAATGTAAACCTAACATTTTAACTTGTGGAAACGGTGTTTTTCCATATTTTTGCTTTTTTGTGTGTGTTTTCTTGAGTTTGTTAGTTCCTACCACAATGGCAAAACTTAATACTATGGAAAATGCTTTGTTGTTGAATTTGCCTAAAATAAATCTTCCTTTTTGCAACATGATTGCTAAGGAAAGCAACAGCAACTGGCTTGGTGAAGTCTAAACTTGTAGTAAAACACTAAAGTGACTGGGCAGTGATAACAGCACACTGCTCTACCCTTAGCTACCAACCTACACAGCAGTTTGGTAGAAATGACGTGTGGTTTCTTGTCCTAGGAGACTGAAAAGACTGGAACTGGGGAGTGGTACATGCTTTAAGAACTGTGTCACCATTTTAAAAATAGGTTTTGAAGGGAAAGAACACAAGGCAAAAAGGTCATTTTATTTTTTTTCTTTTTTTTTTTTCTTTTTAATATGACTATTCCTGTAGAAGATTTAGTGATAAAGTAGAATTGAGTTGGTGTAAAAAATTGCTGAGAGCCAAATCTGGATAAAATAAACGAAGAGGTAAAGAACTAACCTCTCCTTTTCTGAGTGTGGTTTAGGGCATACAGTTGGTTATTCTTATTGTATACCATCATATGTAGATAACTTGGGAGATTGCATGTCTTTTGACTATTTTAGAAAGCATGACTGATGAACAAAACATAACCACTGCAGCACTGTAATGTATTTTCAGAATTATATTGGTGTATCATCTAACACATAAGAAGAAATCAGTTCATAAAGTAGTAAATGAGTGTTCTTCATCATGCTACAGATGGTCTGTGCGAGTCTCAGGTGTGTGCTCCTTTGGCAGCTGCTTGGAAAAGTAGATGCAACAAGCTGCCAAGAGCTATCAGCTGGGCATGGGATTCAGTGAGTCCCTGGGTTTTGCACTCATCATTTCCCAGCAAAGGGAAATAATGTAGTGGTTTTTCATTGTAGGGAGAATATAGAGCACATAAGTGCTGGAATTTTTCTGAACTCTTTATGCATTTAATTCTACTTTTAGGTAGCTCAAGTTTCATTGTTTAGAAGTGCACAAGAGCTAGTTTTGTACTTGGAAGCGTGAGTTTTCTGGAGAGAGGATATGAAGTTTACTAAGAAATAGTGCCTTCAGCTTTTTTATTGAATCTGTTTTGTAAATAACATAACAGTACGTACTTCTCTAATTAGCTACATGATAATTTCAGGGTGTACTTATTAACCAGGAAAAAGCAGAGTTTTGTATAATGCCAAAGTGTGTTAATATGTTCTTTTTAATAGTTGCAAACTGATCTGTATATTTTGCCCTGATGGTGTCATTATGATGACTCGGATATGGCTCAGGCTTGTGCAGAAAGCCAGCAAAAGGCCTAATAGAGTTTGTGGGACCCAGGTCCTGTGTTCACCCTCTGTACAGCAGTGAACTTCACTTCTTAAAAAAAAAAAATCACTGACAAATCTTGTCACAGTCTCAGAAAGCCAATCAGCACAGTGCCTTGGGGAAATAATCTCTCGCTGTTAGATTCTTATGTAAAGTATGTTGAAGCCAGTGTCTTCCCAGTAGGATACATGCTTTTCGCTACTGACGAGCGGTAGCTCAGTCCCACTCTTGATGTGTTAAAATGGTGGTGGTTCTAGTTTTGACAAGGTTTTTTCTGTTAATATGATTAAGTGCCAAGATTGATTATTAATAAGCAGACAAATTTGTTCACAGAGATAGTTCAGAAGAGTGATTCATGAGGTGCAAAACTCTGCAATAATGCTCAACCTTCTCCCAAATTACTGATAAAATGAACTTTCTTCTGGTGAAACAAAATTCCTTATCTGGAAGGGGCTGAAACAGCAGTCAGTGGAAAATGCAAAAGGCAACAGGAAATCTGCATTTTGGCTCCCATGCATACTTTTCATGTATATTTCATTAAAAATATTTTCATATTGAATAGGTAAAATTAAAATTTAAAGTTACATTTAAAAAATTACCACAGGTTTTGGCATCTGAGAATGGTGCCCCATAATGCAAAAATGGCCTTGAGAGGTGTTTACTGACAAGGAAGCTCCAGTAAAGATTCTGCATAAGTCTGCGTGTGCCACCACGAATGGCTAACTTTTCTCAGGAAAGTAAAAGTAGTTCATCTCCCTCAGTGCAGGTTTTTGTGTTAGGCACGTATTTTCAGTTCTTCCTCTGCTTATTGTTTGAACAGTTTATATGCTACACTTCTCTGTTATACCCTTGCGTGGTTCCAACACTAAGTCCCTGCACAGCATCACGTACAATGGCAAAGGCCATATTTACCCATTTACTAGGGAAAGGTCGTTGTATAACTTAACTCATTGTGGACGGCACAACTGCATATGAGAGATCAAAGTAATGCTTATATATTATTTTATTGTAACCTGGTAATGATATTCATAAATTGTCAGAGAATTGAATTTGTGTTTAATATCCTGTATTGCATGGTAGATGTAAGAAAATGGTTTGATGCACATTTGTTTAGGTTTTTTTCCTTTCCTCTAATGGATAGTCATTTATTTGTTCACACTATAAGCTCAAGTTAAAACTTTCAGTTGCTTGGGTATAGTGAGTTACTATCCATTTTGTGACCACTGGTTAAAAGCAAGAAAGCTTTTAATGACCCATCAAGAAGTTTTTAATAAAATAATTTTTCATGCCTCCATTTACCTCCACTTTATAATTTAAGGTGAGATTTGTAAGCTTAATCCGCAGCTGTAAAATTATTCTGGGCATAAGCGCAAAGCCTTAAACAGTTTCATTCAGTCCATACTCAGAGAGAATGTCTCGCTGAAATCCACAGAGGTTCTGCTTTATCTGCATTTATCTTTAGAAATGAAATTTGAAAGCTTTGTGGTTATTTGCTGAAGAAGGTTAATGTATTGTGTGCATGTGCGTACAGGACAAGGTGTTATGTTCTGGAGTTCTCTATGGCCACAGAGCAATGAAACTTGGATGGGACCAGAGGGAGAACACAGGCTAATCCTTGAATACCGAGACACCTATTTTCTCTTCTGTTTTTGACTTCCTCTTGCACTTGACTCTGCTTTTAAGACTGCAAAATGGGAAGGTGGCTACCCAGAGAAAAATGTGGGGTAAGCTCTTTTGACATGGCTGTGTTCTGAAGGCTTCTCTTGTAAAGGGAAGAGGAGAGTATGGGATGGATGAAGGTCACTTGCTACTCTAGATCACTGGGCTCGGTGGATTTGGAGGTCAGGGAGCCTCTCATCAGAGGGAAGATACAGAAAAAGAGATTTCACATTTGGCAAGAAAGAAGTAGTGAAAAGATGGGTTTACTTGGATTGTAACTGTTTTAGAATTCGGGGGGAAAATTTAGTTTCCGCTTCCATTCAAAGATGTAATAATGTATGTAACAGAGTTGGCTTCATCAGCAAGACACTTGTCTAGTTTGAATAAAAATGACGTTTTTGAAACATTTTGGAAAAAAACGCATAAAATGAAATATATTTGTATTATGTTAGGGAAACACAATGTATTGTCGTACTTCATATAATATATGCTCTCTACTGTACCTGCAAATCTAGAAACTAAGATTATTTCTGCTTGGGAAGTATACTCAAACATACACCTTGGGAAACTTCTGTTTGAATTTGCTGGTGCAAATTTGTAATGTAAGTAAAAAGTCACCTATACATTTGCCTTGGCGTAATTTCTTTTTTTTTATGCAATTATCGAATTACTCATAACTGTAATCTCATTTTTTTTAACTGAATCAGTATAACTCCACTGACTTCTAAGAAGTTATTCCTGAGTTGCAGTGCTCTGACAGTATTGAGTATGACTGCTATGACTGAGATTGTGTAAATTGTAATGACTGTAGAAGAAATTGGTAGGTGGATTGGTAGCGCTGGGAAATTAAATCTTGGGTTTCTTCAAAAATAAATTTTGAAGTGGTTGTGACAAGGCAGTCATCTTTCTATCATTGTTTTCCAGACCTGTTCCAGAGATTTACCTTTGCTGGAGCAAAAATTATCCAAGCTGTCTTCACAATACATTTTATATTTCTGCTGAGATAATAAAGAAAGATAACAATTAATGCAAGTTTTGAAATGACTGTCAGCCTATATGAGACTTGATAGAGACTTTCACAAAAAGCCTCTTGATTGATTGTCAGAGATAATTTTCATTTGCTGTCAAATTGGGCCGTATGGTAACCTGCAATCAACAGGTGAATGATTCTGTAGTGGCACATGAAAACTATTAAATAGTCTTGTCTTAACTTGAATAGTCTGTGCTGAACAGAATATAAAAAAAGACAATTATGAAGAAGTTTGTGGATGATACGTGCAGTGAGTTTCAGACTGTGCGATTTTATACATATTCTATCCCAATTTATGAATGAATACTCAGCTTCTTCATAGGGATGCAAACTGACTTGTCTATTGGAAGGAATGCAACATGCTGAAATAAAAATGAGCAACTACTGGCTCTGAGCAGGTCCTAGAGTTTCATGGAGCTGAAAATACTGTAATGACACTTTTTTCATTGACAGTATGTTCCAGCCTCCTCTGTGCATACTGTCCCTGCTGACTCCAGGCAACTGGGGGTGCAATTGCTCATTCAAGCTTAGATGGGTCCTACTGAGACTTGTAAAGGGGCTGTGTACCATGTAGTCTGCAAAGATAGCGTTATTTCTTCAGATCTTAACTTCTGTGAAACGCAATGTCTTAAATTCGAACAACCATGGTAATTGCTCTTGTCATTACTTTTAGGACAATGAGTATATTTGCTGGCAAGAATCCCTTGCAACTACTTCTTTATTTTCTCATGCTATTCTTTTAGTTGTCAACACTAGTAGTTAACATGTTATAATTCAACTCCCACTCTGGGCATGCTTCCTCTGGTATTCACCAAGAAAGTATGCCGGCTACAAAGATAGGATGTTAATTTTCACAGTTCATGTGAACTACAGGACAGAGGACGAGATCACTATGTTCTCACAATTCTCTCTTCATGCCAGCATTTAATGATCCATTTAACTTTTTCCTTTGTGCTAAATATCACCAAAATAGCATGTTTATTTTTCTTCCTCCTTATGGCGATGATAGTAGACAGAGTGCAACTGTCTTGCCTTCTCCACCTGTTCTTTTGTGTGCGAATGACCAGAACATACTGCTAATGTCCCTTTGCAGTCTGAGGCTGCAATTCTGTGCTAACCTCATTATAGCAGATCTCTGGAATGGAAAGAAAACTGTACTTATTTGCAAGTTCCCTTTTTAAACAAAAAGATCTTCAAATACTGCCCATTCTGGAATGAGTAAGAATAGAAAATGAGCATCCAGTTTTCCATGGATCCCAAAGTTTTGATTTGCTATTGTTCAATGCTAACCACTGCTTTTTTTGCTCAGGGTATAGTTAACAGAATATATCATCTGCAAAAGTAGCATTGAATTTATGTGACTGTTAAGGGTATGGTCATTTCCTCATTAACCAGTGACACCAATCTGATTCTGCTCCCAAGTGCAATCAGACTTTATTCTCTCCCCTCCTGCCCTCCACCTCCCAAAAAATTTACAGGTAGGTATAGGTAAATTTTCCTAGCAAGGTAATGCCAGAAATTTCTTCAATTTTTTTATAACTTTTTTTTTTTTTTTTCAGTGATCACAGTTGAGCCCAAACAACTTGCTTTTTAACTACCAGATGTTCAGTTTTGGTTTTGGCAGAACTCTACAGATCCAAGTTTCTTTATCAGGACTAATATTTTTTTTAAATTTGCATTTTGGTGCAAATGTGTTACAGATGATCTATCTGGTAACAGTAACTAATGCACATTAATATTATGGCTAAATTTTTTTTTACTAAAAATCATTCTCATTTTCTTTTGCTTTTTAAAATGGAAGCAAAGGCTGATGTAATGCTTCTGCCATCCTTTGGTTTTGTAAAATATTGGTCGATGCAAATATTATTTATTTACTCATGACAATGAGTCACCAGTAGACAAATACATCATTTACTCTGCTTGCAGTAGGTTAACAGTAAGTGTTGAAAGCTTACAAAGGGACTGGTTTTTAACAGTTGCATATCATTGTAGTTGTACTTTCGGGGATAGAAGAATATATTAGAATGGTTCCCTACAGCTAACAGAAAAGAAAAAAGTTGTACTGTAAACTGGTGGTCTTGTGTAAAATGCTGAAAGTTGTCACCTGCACTGTAATTTAAAAATCCATTATGTGCTGTTGTGATGAAGCACACTCCATACCTAGGAGAAGGAAGCATGAAAAGACTTTTCAATCTACTCAAGGCAAATACTTACAGAGGGTGTTGTGACAGTGTCTCCTTCGATCCTCTTCTGTAAGATGATTGCTTGCAGGTGTCCTGAGGGGCATTAGGAGAGGGAGGGGAACCCGAGGAGAGCTGAGGCTTTGGCAGAAGCCTGACACCCAGCCAGGATTTGTCAGGTAGAGCCACCAAATCACAGCCTTTCCACTCTGTCTTGTGGGCAACAGTGTTCTGAGCCCAAAATCTGTTGGGTGTTTTTTTTTTCCTCAAAAGAAAGGCGGGAAGTAAAGAAAATAAATGCATGTTCTCTCTGGCATATTGTGGGTCAAGCTGTGAACATGGAAACCTAGCTCTAGTCCAAAACTTCCTGCTGTCTCCTTAAGTCTTCCTTAAGAAAAATGTGGGAAAATAATCTTACTACCTTGACATTTTTGATCATTTTGATGCTAATGTCATTGCCTGAGTACATAGAGGTAACATCTGGTGGAAACATTTTTTTGTGAAAAGTTGCTCTTTAGAATGCCATTGTCAAGCAACAGAGGCCTAAATTCCAGTTGATATAAAAATAATGGACAGGAATATATTTTACATGTGTATTTTTTGTTATTATTTGCTGAGCACCATTAATTAATTCAGCACTGCAGAAGTACAGTTTCATGAACATGAGTGTGAAACTCAGGGCAAAGGGAAATGAGAGTGACTAATTGGGATTAATTTTTGCAAATGTCTGAAATTAAGAAATAGATAAACAACCCGAATGGAAAAAAATTACGGTAACAGTAACCAAATATTTAGTATTTGCTGTTAGTTGACTTTAGACAATTTCTTTTTCAGCTTAGGTGAGCTCTCCATTACCCTTTCCTGCACGTCCTTGCAGTTGTGTGTAGAACCTACGCAGCTCTTTGTGGTACCTTACATCACCCTGCTGGGGCAGGGTACCTACCTTTTAGGTAGTAGCCCCTAACCTGGGTATCCAAGTTAAACTTTAAGCCGAGATTTTCATAATGGCATATGTTTTTTGGGGGATGAGTGAGTTCTGTGTTGCATCTGTGAATGAACACTGGATTCTTAAGATATTTATATAGCATTGCATATGAGCTTATATTGGACATATACATTTCCACATTATTTTACAAATGTATTATGAGTATTACTTTGAAAAAGTTGTTGAAGTGGCTCATACAATAGCCAGAAGATAAAATTCTCTCCATTTGGAGATCTGATACCTCAGTCTGAAATATGTGATTATCATCTTTGAAAAGACTTTCAGCATGTTTTTAATTTAAAGCTGAAACAAAAGTTAGAGGTTAGTTAGTAGTGCAAATAATATTTTCTGATTATTTTATTTACACCTATAGAATAAAAAACCTAATAGCGGAACTTAAAAACAAGCAAGATGAAATAAAAAATGTGAAAGAAGATTTGCAGTATTTCCAAGAGGAAAAGGAAACTGCCTATAAGCAATCACAAGTGCTCAGGTAAGAACCCAAAAAGAAATGTTGATGTTGTGCGCCCTGTGAACATGTACAGTCAGTTGAGAGGATTCAGTGGAGATGCAGGTGCAGGCAGGGACAATACTGTGAGTGAGAAGAGTGTTTATTGCTTTTCCAGAATATAGTGAGATGCTATAGTGTTAGCAAATGTAACTGGAAAATATCACGGTTGATTGCTGATGTTATTAGCAACAGGATAAGTTCTTCACAAATTTAAAAGTATTAATTAACACTTAAAAGCAAGTGCGTACCACTTGCTTGTAATGCATTGGAAATACAGTATTTCTTACATATATTGTTTATAAAGAGTCAGCATAAGCTTGGGCATACAGTCATTTAAACATGATTACTCTGATTTCTCAATAAAAAGTGATTGTACAATTGTCTGTACAATTTTCTTCATTTAGACATATAAGTTCTAAATCAATATTTAGAAGGGAGAAACTTATTATATATATATTAAATATACAGTATATTTCATACACTAAGTTATTGTAACCCAGTATAGTATAGATCATCATATAACAGAAAAATAGTTATCAAGTTTACTTTAGTTCCCAAGTTTACTAATAGTATTTTGTCATTTAAAAAAATGTATGTCTGGTATTATTTTTCTGTCTTGCAGAAATACATTGGAACACCATTGCTCAACTCTGAGCAAGGCCGTCTCACTGTTTCCTTTTATTAGAAGTGAACTAGACAGTCTTAAAGAAGTCATCTCCAGTAACCTAGAGAACTGGGCTGCCATGAAAGAAGAAATTTTTCTACAAATAAAAACTGTTAGCAAAGAAGCTTTGACAGGTAAATCATCTTGCACTAATTTTGGGCAAGATAAAATATTTTTTGGTAGTTGAGTGTAACACAGTAAATTAGAAGGTAAAATTAATTAGATAATTTCTAATTCTGACATTAACTTGTCCAGATCCAAAGTATTAGAAGACCCTATCTACTGCTGTGGCACCATGTGAACTGAGTTGAACTCAGTCCAGTTCCTATCGGATTAGTGTGCTTGGACCAATTGTTCAGTTAGCCAAGTCAGACTGAAATGGAAGTAATATAAATACGTACCATGATTTGAAACATAAATAATATATTTATGATCATATGATCCCATATACTGCATCAGTATACGGATATGATTGCAACACGAAGACTTGGAGATATTTTAATTTGCCGTGTGTCTCCTATTGCCAGTTTTTCACACATGCTCACATACCAACACAATACTATATGGCAATGGTATAATATCCTTTTGTGTAGCTGCTTGAGGGTCCTGCAGTGCTGCCTCCCCATCCCATGGGCAGGCTGCACCTCTTCCCTTGAGCAACCTACTGGTGTACACGTGTGGTTGCCTTGAATGCGTGAGCCACTGCATACAAGCAAACCTGCACTCAACATGTAGCAAGTACTTCCTCCTTCCGTTTCTGAATAAGAACAAGTAATACTCTAATATAGCTGCCTTTATCTGAGGGGTCTTTGGGATTGAAAGGGGCATGGAGCAGCCCATGGGCTGAGAATAATTCGCTTGGCCCACAGCCTGCTTCCTGCTCAAACAAGGGCAGCCTTCAGGAAAAGAGAAGCTGGGAGCAAGTCACAACCGATGGCTTGTTCACGAAGGTCGTGCCCAGCCCTCAGGCTGGCGGTTGGACTTGAAAACTCGGATTTATCCTTGAATACATTTTTTTCTCTGCATCAGTTAAGAGATTAGTTTTGCTGAAAAAAGAGTGCAGTACTGTAATTACAGACTGTACCATCCAGAGCATCCAAACAGCCCGTGTTGACTTTTGCAACTTTAGTGGTCTTTGGACATAATTTTCATATACATATTCCTTTCCTTATAGTTTTTTTTGTGCTCTGTGTGTATGAGTTGATGAACCACTATTTGCTCTGGAGGTTAGTTTTATTACAGTTATAAGGTAGCGAAGAAGTAGGTGAGCTGATGTCACGCTTTCAGTCCTTGTGAGAAGGAGTATAAGGGCATGGTGGGTGATGTGCATCTCCCAAATCACTCTGCTGGTGAAGCCGTGTGAACTCCAGTGCAAATTCACAGCTTAAGTGAAACCTGCATGCGTGGAGTATCTCAGAAAATATGTAGCTTCATTTTAAATAATAGCTCCCCAGTAGCCTGTGCTTCCTGTGAAATTAGAAGTAATTTTTAATGTTTTCAATGATTGCTTTGTTCAGACTGGGAAGAAATAAGTGGGGCAGCTGTGCCGCACGAGCAAGTAGGCACACATCCCACTGAGACAGTGCCTGGGTCCGAACAGAGAGTTCAGGGCGTCCTGAGCCCAGGCAGCAGAAAGCCCAGAAGGGAGGGCTCCTGCCTGCTGAAGATGAGCGTGACTGGAAAATCACTCTTTAGTATTCCGTTTTTGTAAGAACAATTAATTTAAATGTCAGTGTCAGTATCACACATTTTGATTCATGACTTCATCTCCTAATTAGACTGAGCACAGAAAGTATTGTATGTCCCTAAAGATTCCTCTCTTCCTGTGCTCATTCTCTGCCTACTTCTAGCTAATAAAGGGAATATGAGCATGCATTTCTGCAAACATCTTCAGGTTCAAAACGATTCATAACATTTTAAGGCTTCTTTTCTGGATTATCTCTTGTTTTATTTCTTGTAATACTGCAAATATATAGAATATTGAAGCGGAAGTGCAGCCGTTCAGGTTCTTTTAATAATTATACATACCATTATACACACTATGTATCCCCGACTGCATTCAACAATATCCCCTTGAGAACAGTGCCACAATGTGAATATAATATACATCCTTAAATCTAGCTTTCTAAATCAAAGCAATTTAGTCACACATAATTTTTTTTTTTGGCCTGTGAGTGCCATTCAAAAGCTTTTATGTTCTGTTTTATGAGTTGTTCATTATTAACATATGGTCACATATTAATATATAGTAATTTTTCATTTATTTTACCTTACTGTTTTTGCAGCAATATTTTTAGAACTTGTTTTCCATCCAGATTTTGAGAAGAAAAATGTTACATGAGGTGCTACTCTTTATGCCTAGACCAGTTTGCTTGGTTAGTTTGAAAACAGCTTATAAAACCCCTTGTATATGTACATTATTTAGCCTTGGTTAATTAATGGCAAATAGAAGGAAGTATAAGAACTTAAAATCTTTTGGTATTTACATCATTTAGTCTAACAATAAATTGATTTAAGTGTGGAGTAGTTGGGAAAGATTGTAGGTAATGAAAATATTTGCACCACAGAAAGAATTTAAAAGTTGCACGTGGGCAGCATATAAAACATATGTGATAGGTGACTTGACAAGAGAATTAGAGTTCATCTAACTTGAACATTGTCATTTTTAATGTAAATAAAAGTGATATAAGTTCTTTGGACAACTGAACACTTAAGGATGTAGTTGGAGCAGGCATAGAAAAGAATTGCAACTACTTTTGGAAATGTTCAAATGGACTCATCAAGGATAGCTGAACTCAGGAAAAAATATGAAAATGTAGGAGACCCACTGTACCTCACCCATGATTTACTTATTTACCTTGCAGTAAAAACTACCTGGGAGACTTCCTTGGGACTGCTGCTCTTCCATGTTGAAGAGCTGATAAAAGATAGTGACAAAGCCTATCTTTTATATAATGAAGATGCACTTTGTGATTAATTTAACAGCAGTAGTCACCTAAAGAGTGAGAAAATAAAATGTATTACATGTGCCCAAGCATCTTCTGAACCAAAAGTTTCAAATTGAGCCTTAGCAGAGGCTAACTCCTGTGATATCTTCTCAAATTAATTTAAAAATGAGTGTCGTGGTTTAACCCCAGCCAGCAACTAAGCCCCACACAGCCGCTCGCTCACTCCTCCCCGGTGGGATGGGGGAGAGAATCAGAAGGGTAATAGTGAGAAAACTCGTGGATTGAGATAAAAGTTTAATAGGGAAAGCAAAAGCCACGCACACAAGCAAAGCAAAACAAGGAGTTCATTCGCTACTTCCCACCGGCAGGCAGGTGTTCAGCCATCTCCGGGAAAGCAGGACTCCATCACATGTAACGGTGACTTGGGAAGACAAACACCATCACTCTGAACGTCCCCCCCTTCCTTCTTCTTCCCCCAGCTTTATATACTGAGCATGACATCATATGGTATGGAATACCGCATTGGCCAGTTGGGTCAGCTGTCCTGGCTGTGCTCCCTCCCAGCTTCTTGTGCACCCGGCCGAGCATGGGAAGCTGAAAAGTTCTTGACTGGTGTAAATACTACTTAGCAACAACTAAAACATCGATGTGTTATCAACATTATTCTCATACTAAATCCAAAACACAGCACTATACCAGCTACAGGAAGAAAATTAACTCTCTTCCAGCCGAAACCAGGACAATGAGTCTGCAATTGTTTTTGTATGTCAGCAATGGTTTGTGTATCTTCTTAAGATAAAAAGCTTGGATTCAAATATTTCTGTCACCTATTGTTTTTTTCATTTGGAATATATATGTGTATTTTAATTTGATTTTGAGATCTTAGAGGAAATACATATTATTGCTTTAGAATAAAATTTGTATTATTTGTCAATAATATGTGTTTGGCTAAGTACAAGTTATCTACGAAAAGAGATATTGCACAAGGCACTTCTTTTGGCCCTTTACATTCTCAGCAGAAGTGTTGCTAATGTACGTGGCTTACACTGATCCATCCCCAAACTAGGGTTACAGAATGCTGAAGTCCTGAGGTTGTAAATCAGGTGTAATACTTTTTAGTGAAGAAGGTAACTTTGACAACAATCTATATGATTTTTTTTCTTTCCTCTTCAGAAATACCCAAATTGAATCAAAGATTAGCAAAATCCCAGAGAGAGAATGAATGCCTCCAAGAAAAGGTGAAACACCTGACGCTGGTGGCCGACACAGTTGACCTGAAAAGTCAACAGCTTCAAACTTCACTTCAGCAAGGGAATGAGCTACAAAGTAGGTGCCGTGAACTACAAAAGGAAACATTAGGTAAGAGAATTTTGACATTTCAAGCAAACTTCCAAGTAAAATGAAATGTAAAAAAATTTTTTTAAAAGCACGTAAGTTGTGGCTGTTACTGTGAAAGCACTCAACAGCTCAACTCAGGCCCAAATAAAATGTGGATGTTGTGCAGTCAGAAAAGACAGTATGTCATTCTGAGGAGTCCATTACCCTGCTGGGAACACGAGTCAGCTGAGTGGGAGGGAGGAAATGAAGGAAGGGAGGAAAACAATATAGATGGTGGTAATACAATGGTGCTGCTAGCTGTCAATCTTGTGTAAAACATCAAGGAGAAGGCTCTGAGATTAAAATTAAAAGAAATGCTCTCATTTTGAGTGGAAGGCCAGGAAGGATTTTTGGCTATCAGCAACAGAGCTGAAACGTAAGTCAGGCTAAGCCAGTCTCTTTTCTCATAGATTCATTAAACTTGAGACTGTCTAACGATTTGCCCTTGATAGTGTGTCTCAAGAATCTAGAGAGTCCTCTTGAAAACTGTAAGAGCAGTGATAACACTTGAAATCATAATATCTTGTGAGCTCTGTTGAGACAATAACTCATTACAAAAAGATTACTTATATTAGTATCTCTTGAATCTCTTTTCTCTTTAAAGCAGTATTGCATTCATAGTGCTGGCTCAGAGACATTTTAAGACCTTGAAAACATATAGAGGTTGTGCTGTTCCATGCACAGTTCTGAGTCATCAAATTGGCACAGCAATTACCATGCTGCCTTATGCACAGCATGTAATGTCAAATTTAAAGCAGTAGGTCTCAGTGCTAGTCACGATGAAGGAAGTTTACTGATCCTTCAATACCAGTGATAATATCAAATGTGAGACTGCAAAGTAGAAGACTGCAGATACCACCCAATGAGTTATCAACCCATGTTGCTGAGAACAGTCATTATTTTTGTCACTGTATAACAATACTGTTACAAAAGCTCCAGCAGCGATGTGTTTGAATGGTAAAAATGAGCGGATAACTCTATATATCATTTTCCAGACAGTGTCCATATAAGAAATAGACTTAATATGTCTTCCTTTTTGTGGTATTTATTCAAGAAACTAACTTTAAATGAATGCAAAATCAGTTAGATTTTGCTCTGACAAGATTCTTCTGTGGACTATTCACAGCATCCACTTTTGTTTTTTTTTTTCCTTGGGGAGCTGCTAAGTGTTCCAGTATCTCAAAAACTTGCTCGTGACATTTTTCGGTAGGCTCATTGATTGTGTTACCTCTTGTTACTTAGTCCTCCGTTCAGAGTAAACTCTGGCAAGCAGGATTTGGGGAGAGGGTTGCCTTAAGTGTTTGGCTGTCAGTCATTAGCCACAGTATGTCATTCTGAAGACCTGAGTAAATGGAAAGAAATGCATCAATTCTATTTAAATTGCCTTTTTCAAGACAATCTTGAACACACTGTTGGACAGTGTGAAAAATTGTACCTTTTTGTTTGGCTTGTATGTAAAATCGCTAGGAGAGGTTTTTTAGGAAACATGAAATAAAATGCTGGTAGGACATAAATGGTATCTGCTGTGTTAATTTTTTGCAAAAAAAGTAAACAATCTCTATTATATGTACATTTTTATATATATATACATATAAAATATATCTTATATACTTGAGACAAGAGCCTGAGTAAAAAATAATAATAAAAAAGCCAAAATTCCAAATAAGCTCAAGATAACATCACTAGAAAAGATAAAATTGAAGGAATTAACTAGTTGCACTGGTTGACTAAATCACGCTGCTTGTACCAACAGCATAATGTTGCCTGTGACTCCTCATGGTTTACTTGAAACTTGTTTGGAAAAGATGCTAAAAATGCTTTCACTTCTTCTCAAAAGCCAAGTGTGTTTCTCCTCCATTAAAAGATTCTTGTTTTATCCAAACAATCTGTGTACATGTATAACCGCCAGGTTTGACTATTACAATGCCACAGTCCAAAATTTGGAAATTACATACTTTAGAATATTCTGTGTGTTTTGTTTCTTAATGTTCACTTTCTGTCTTTACTTACACTAAAGTAACCCTAGAGATTGAGCTGAGAGGCTCTTACTGTATTAGGAATCACTCAAGCGGATAGTATCACTCAAAAGAAGATAGCCAAGGTGACTGGCTCAAAAACAGCATGAGTGCCGCAGATCCTGCAATAGAACCTACAGCAATGATTTATTGCTGTTGATGAAGCTTTGTTTTCTCTGCTAGTAGGGTAGCACTTACGGAAAGAAAGTTTGTTTGCTCTTTAGTGTGGTCTTGTGCTATGCAAAGAAACTGTCTGAAAGTTCATTTGTACAGCAATCTGGTTATTTTACTAGAAGTGCTGATAATTGCAGTGATTTATATGCCACTTCGAGGACGATTGTCACAGATGCCCTGTTCAGAAGCCATGCACCAATGTTTTGGTACATGCTTGTTACATGCTTATGTAGTGTCATGTTTTGGTCACACTGTTGCATTCTTTAAGAAGCAGTAGACATAAAATGCTCGTTTTGCCCTAATGCTTGGCTTTCTTCTGTGTTCGTTATAACTGGAAAACTTATTTCCATGTTCTTTTTAGAAATATCTTATCCTCTATCTTTGTATAAATAGACACAAGTAGTGATAAGTCATAAGCAGTTAGATCATTTATTATTTACTTTTCTCTAGAAATCTGAGTTTCTGCAGTTTTCAAAATGGGTCTACTACCTGGCTGCCTTGAGGAAAACATAATTACATTTGACATGCATTTTTTAGGTGGAAAAATTAATCAAAATAAAACAATCTCAATGCAAAAAATAGCTCCTTCTCAAGTATACTTTGACATTTCATTTGTGTTGAAAAGTGTTTTAATTGTTTTATACTAGATAAAAAAACCTTGTGAGTAGCACAAGTTAAGTTGTCTGCTGGTGTGCAGACTGTTGTAGTTCCTTCCTTAGTGTAAGCACCAAGAACAGTCCTTCGTACAATTTCCAGAATTGTAGATTTTACTTTTTATAAGATGCCATGTTCAGTATAACTCAGATAATTTTACACATTACTGAGTTAAACTTTCCTGGTGAAGTGGCTGTATGTGGGCATGTGAAGCTGTTTGTGAATTCAGCGGTAGTTCACGTGCATTCTTGGGAGCTGGAAAGTTGGCACTCGCTGCTGTTGTAGAAAGTCTAAAGTCCATTTAATTCAGTATTCTGTCCTCACCGCTGAAAAACATAGCGTGGTTTAAAAGAAGGAGCAGGAACTCTAGAATAGCAATTATAGGACAATCTATCTTCCTTACGTGCCTCATCTTGATCTAAGAGGTCCTTGCGCCTAATAAGTCAATCTTTCAAGCTTTGAAATATGTGGTTTAAGATCATTACATAAGATACTTGTATCATTACATTTATGCTGATATGAAAATTACCCTTAGTTAGAGTTCCCTTTTTGGTTTTGTTAAGCTGTTTACTTCGGAGGTTCCTGTAAACAATGAGTTCATAGTTTGTTCATGTGCATTGTAAAAATACACTTTCTTTTTCAGTTTTTCCCACCTTTAACTCCATGGAGAATTGTCTTGTTCTTATATTAGAAGACCAAAGAAAGATGCTCACAGTCTGTGATTTTTTTTTTTTTTTTTTTTTTTTTTTTTTTTTTTTACTTATCTCCGTGGGAGTGATATTTTTTTTTTGGGTTTGTTTTTTTTTTTTTTTTTTTTTTTTTTTTAAGATTACTCAGCGTGATATATATATTTTTGTGATGCTTGCATGGCTTTGTGGCCCACCTTCTCAAAATCTGAATTTAGTTCCCTAGGTTGACATGTTGCATTGGACCATCACATCAAGCAGTTAGTTATATTTAGGTTCTAATTTCTTACCTTTAATTGATATGCATAACTTAGGGCAATAACTGTAGTATATATTTGAGTACCACTTTATGAGCAGGTTCAGGCTAGCTCACATAGAGCATCTCTACTTTATGTGCTGAAAAAATCTGAGCTTACAAAGAAGTGCCTGTTCTAGAGGCCCTATTCCAGTCTGTGGATCATCTTGCCCTTTTTCTTTTTTTAAAGTTTTGCTGTATAAGAAAACCAAGATTGCTCAACATTTCCTATAAGATGACCACTGTTTTCAGTGGTTTAGAATATTACCAAACTTAACTAACGAATGCTTTTTGAATATTAATTCCAGTAAAAATGGTCATAGCTTTCGCAAGGGTGGGATGGCTGGAAGAGTCATTGAATTTTATGTTTAAGTCTTACGCTGCAAAAATTTTGTTGAAAACCCCATGAACTTTCTGTTCTCTAAAAAAGGACTTTGAAGACAGGAGGTATGACAGTTTTGTTGACATAGAGAACCAAGTTAAACTGACTTCTAAGCCTTTGAAAACTGAATAGATATTTGTTGGTGTGGTGGCTAAACTCTCTGTGTTTTCGGTTTACAAGTCTCCAGAATACAAGGGCTGGGCAGCACCTTTCCAAGCCTTGCTTGTTCTGTGTGTCACTGTGGCGCTGGGCAACAGGACAGAAGACAAGGAGGTTGTCTCTTCTGTGCGCCCAGTGCTGTGCCTGCCGAGTGCCCTGGCCACTGGGGAAGGGAACAGCCGGGATGGGGCGGAGACCGGTGCGGGAGCGCATAGGTTAGGACATTGTGACAGGGATATCGGGGAACTTGGCTCTCCAGCTGCTCTGTAAATGAGCTGTAAATGCCAGTCCTGAATAGCTAGAGTTCTTTCGTCCTGTGTGGTGACAGACGCAGGAATACTGTGGGAAAAAAAACCAGTATGCAATTATATCCGGAACGAATATTTCATAATGCATAGTTAATAAAGCATGAAAAAACAGCTGATATTTTTATATGTTTGACTGCAGCACTTACCACAATCACTAATGCAGTTTTTGAGTGTTGCACTGTATGTATCTTACCATAGAACCATAGAACGGTTTGGGTTGGA
>NW_009230739.1:0-638 GCF_000690835.1 Fulmarus glacialis
ACCATTCCCTCCCCGCCAGCTCCCAGTGTCAAACCCAACCTGCCTCCTCCAAATAAAACCCCGCCGGCCGGGGGGCGTTGCGGGGGCTCTTTGCACCAGGTTTTGATGTTTTCTTCGTAAAATACCAGGGGATTTCAGGATTTCTTCCGTGGTGAGCAAGGCCGGCTACTCAGCGATACCATTAAATATCCTCCGGTTCCCAAATTCATCCCCTGGTCTCCTTAATCGCCTCCTGAAGAGCATCTGCTCATCAAACATGAGTTTCTCTTTGATTGCAAGAGATAACAAAGGGAAGCTATTAAAAGGTCCCGGCGAATCGCTCCACTGCTTTTACAGTTGGATGATTTCTCCAGTCGGATCATCTTTAATTTCGGGATGGATAATCTTTAATTTGGGGACGAACGCTGGAGCGATGCGACAGCCCTGGGGCCTGGAGGATGCCTCCCCCCTCCCCATCGGTGGTAACGCCGCCGGGCACATCCCCGCCCGGCTTTTTTAGATCTTGTCGGCTTTGTTTGCTCATTTCTAAGATATCCTGAGGTTGGCGGCACCGATTTCCTTGCCCGTAAATGTCAGGGTGGGGATGGGAAGGAGCCGTCGCCGGGAGGTGGGATGTCACCCTGATGGGGCAGGGAGAG
>NW_009230740.1:0-5546 GCF_000690835.1 Fulmarus glacialis
CCCCCCGAAAAAAACAAAAGGAAAAAAAGAAAAGAAAATTTCCATTCTGTGCCGAATTACTTCATTTGAACAAAAAACTGATTCAATTTACTTTCCTTTTTTTTCTTTTTACCTTTTGTATTATTTAGTTTATATCAACATAAAGAGTTCTGAAAACTCTGAGCCAATTGATCAGTAGCTCTGTTTTACCTTGAGCTGCAGCTTTTGGTAAATAATGGACCAAACCAATTTACTCAGTTTTACGTCTAAATTGCTGGATGGTGGTTGCAAACTACACATTTGAAAAATCCCCCACAGCAGAAAAGCTAGCTGGGGCTCATCTCTCCTCTTTCCTGAAAGGCCCTTTTTCCCCAACCCTCTTCTCCCTGGTAGGTTGTTGCTGTGGCTTCCCAGAGGACACACCAGCCTTGGGAACTCTAATTCCATCTGCTCACAGATGTAATCCAACTTTTTCTGTATCCTAACTGAAGGTACAAAATCCACCTCATAACAGGACTGAAAAATAATTATACTATGCCTTACTGCACGCAAGGTTCATGCACCTTGTATCACGATGACCCAAAAGGCATTTATCCTATCACAGAGGTTCATTAAAATACACCAGCTAAACAGGGAATGAATAGCAAAAAAGCTGACAAGTTGAAATTAAATGACAGTAATTAAGTAACTTTCCTACTCCTTATCGTTGTAACGCCTGACACTGCCTACTGCAAACTGAGAGCCAGAAACCTCATGCGAGGAACCTCAGGAAAATTTGACCTTTTGTCGTTCACTATAAAAAAACCAAAAACACAGAAAAGTAGTTATGTCATATGAGGACAGCCAGGATGAATCACACAGCTATTCAGATAATTAGTACGTACTTTACTAGTAGATCTTCTTCTGTTCCTACAGTGGAATTACAAAGGTGGCAGGAGACCTGCTAAGTCTCCAAGGCTCTCGGAAAAGGGTCAATTGGGAGGGTAGGAACTACTCATGCAAGATACGTAAAGCAAAATAATAGTAACGCTGTTAAACTTTGAAAATCACTGCCAGCCCAAAAGGTATCATTGGGCCCATGGTAAATATAATAATAAGCATAAAACATGTGTCCTGAAATTCAGTTATCCAGAGACAAAAGTTCAGAGGAAGGACAGGCTTTGTTCATAACTCTCCAACACGCCGGCTGGAAGGACTGGAGCACCAAGCGTTTCAACTTTAACAAAAGGTCCCAACTGGAAGCTCAAAATTAATGGCCTTTTTTAATGGCAAAAAATGTATACAAACTCTGTTGATGCCATTCCGGTTTAAAAGAGATACCGCCCAAAAGACAAGGTCCACTCCTCCCTTCCTTTTGTAACCAACAGAATTTACAGAGCATACACAGAAAGACATTACAGCCAGAACAGACTACCGGTTTCTTGACTGATGCTTGATGCAGCACATCTACTCCCTGAACAGGATTGCACACGTGCTGTGCCTCTCATGCCAAACATCCCCTGCCGTGTGACAAGGACAGGTCTGGCGCCATGTACACCCACCCTCCAGAGACCCAGGAGAGAGGAAGGATTTTGCAACTTCTAAATGGAAAATCACAAGGCTATCTAATCCTTCCAGCTCTCACTCTCTTTTCTCCTATCTTCCTTCACTTTTTCTTTTCCTTCGTATTATTTCCCTTATATAAACTGCCCCTATGTTTTCCAGGCCCTATCCCACTTTTCTATATTCTGACAAAAATTACGATTCTTCTTTGTACAGTTTTGTACCATTACTGTCATATTTGTGATCGCCCCATTTAGCGCCTTCTTTCAGGGTCAGGATGTGTGGTCTACTTTCAGATTGTCTCTGTGTCTTACACCAAAATGTGCCCAATATCAAACCTGGCTCTAATCCCAGACACCTCTCTTCCAGCCTATACGCTGCCATTTCTAGTCGCCATTTCTGGTGCTTCAGGAAATTTCCTACCCGTGTAATGGTGGTCACATCCATCCCCCACAAATATGTTTTCATGTGAGATTTCAGGAAACATTATGTCAAATGTCCAGCCACTTAACCAGCTAAAGATCTGTTATTTGTAAAGGGCCATTCAGTAATAAAATGAAAAAGAACCTCCAGCAATATAAATATATATGCAAAATGACCAGTCATCTTTACTGCAACAGCTGCTGAGGAAACACAGGATTTCCTTGACTTAAAATAACTGGAGTGTTTCCATCAGGTGGAAAACAGTTTCTGAAAAAGCTCTGTATTTTGCTTTGTTTCACTGCATTAACCCCAACGCGGTGAACAGAACCAGGAACATTTTTGTTGTTTGGGTTTGTTTTTTTTTATTTCTGTGCATGCCGCGTATGAAAAAATTACCCATTCCTCCTGGCCGCACAGCCATTTCATTCACCACAATTCTCCGTTCCCATCAAAACAGCATCAGGGCTATGGCATGCCTTAAGAAAACAGAGCGTCAGCAGCAGGCTGCCGTCACTCTCGCGAGCCTTGCCAGGCTCAGAAAAACCCGGGGAGCCGCTGAGGCCAGGCACCCGAACCCTACTGCTCGCAAATCACCTCGGGGCTCTGCCAGCACCTCTGCCTTCTGCGACAGCAAAAATGATCACAGCTAAAAGTACCATAAATTCAGCACGGCAGGTGGTTTGCAAAATGCGGTCCACAGGGTGTTGGCTGCTTGTAAAGCGTGAATTTTCCTCTTTATTTCCAGATAGTAAGATTAAAAAAAAAAACAAACCCACAACACTTTTTTTTCCAGGACCACTTTCCTGTGTAAGTGGGGCATCTCTCAGGGCAGCCCCACTATTAACATGAAATCAGAAGAAGTAACACCTGAAATTGCCACTTCACGCTCCCAGTGACGTCCTGTGATCACACATGGAGTCCCAGTAAAAATACTCCACAGTATGCTCCTTCCCTGGCTGATCTGTGAGCCACCAAGAGCACACCCTCGTCTGTAAATAGCAAATCTCAGTTTTGCCGGGATCAAACGCAATGGCCCAGTGCAGCTGAGGTTCACCTTGCAAAGACTTCTGCCAGATATATTCTGAAGAAGCGAAAATAAATTTGCATCAGTTCATCCTACTGTATTTTACCCCTGCGCTGGGCTGATTACCCACCAGCTCTGAGACCAGGAGGTTGGAAGTTGGTTAGACCAGTCTGCGTGCCCATTTCCATCCTCAGACCATCCTGGCTGCTCATTCAAGTCTCAAGGCTTGTGAGTGTTTCAAGGAATCCCGTAACCACAGTACAAATTTTGCCTGCCTAAACGACCACGGTGCAAATTTTGCATTTTATTTTCTTCTGATTATCATTACAAAAAGGAAAAAAAAAATCCTGAACGGTTTGTGAGTCTGCAAGGATACAGGGATCTCCTCCTGGCCGTCTGTGTGGTCACAGCTCAGCTTTTGTGTTATGGTTCACTAGTGGCGTAATCTCTTTCACAGAGAGATGATACGATAACACCAACAACTCAAAGACACATGGTGAGAACATCTTAAATGGAGCAAACAACACATTCCAGGTAGAGAAACATTCAACACATACTAAGTTACCTATCAGCTTTTTATACCCATTGGCTTGCTATGACTGTCACATTTTTGTCGTGTACCGGCCACACAAAAAAAAAACTGAGGAAATATTTCAGCAACTATTTTTAGAATATAATTTATTATCTTTTGGCTAACTCTCAACTCACCGTTTCAAATTGCATATATGTGGATAAATCTGCTTCCTCTGACTTGACCTAAAAATGCAATCTAAGGGTCGCACAATTCAAAATAATTGCATGGTTGCATTAATTTCTATGTGGCGACTCAGAGTTTACTGAGCTGCCAAGTAACCACAGGGCACGGCGGAACAAGAAAAGGGCTGAGGAGGAGAAGGACGGGCTGGGGTGTGGAAAGCCTTCCATGCGAGAAGACACAGAACAGACTCAGACTGGGCAGTGTAAAGAAAGAGATGACGAAGGAGCTGGGTAAAATCACGTGTTGTAAGAAGTTGATTATCTAATGTCTATTCACAGTTGCTTATTGCACAAGAACTAGGGTCCATTCAGTGAAAAATTATCAGTCAACAGGCCTGAAATAAATCAACGGATTATCTTTTTGCAGAAAACATAATTATAATTGTGAATCTGAATGCTATTGAATGTGGTAGTGGGTTATATATGTGGGTTCAAAAAGAGCTTATAAAAAGTTTCTCAGAGAGAAATCCATTACTACACATGACACCTGGCTCAGGCAACTCACAAGCTACTTCCAGCAGCTAGCAGAACATACCACAGAGAAAGATTGCTATAAAAAGTCCTCCATTTTAGACTTGTTCCCTGAGCACCCCATACAGGTCACTGTTAGAAAGAAGCTACTCAGTGAAATGTGTTTCTGTAGGAAAACCCCTCCTGGTTTTGCATTACACTCGAAAACTGAACTACTCTCAAGGCAATGATGCCAGAAGAAAAGCAACAGCAGTGCCTGGTGTATGCATCTATAACACATTTGCATTTTAAGAGCAGTATGTTTGCCACATCTGAAATATTCTTATTTCCCTCAAGTAATTCAGGATTGCCTTTGAGAAAGGTGGCAGGCAAAGAGGTGGAAGAAAAACCCAACAGACTTTACATGTGGGTATCTTGGCAAGGTCTAGTTGGCAGAGCCTTCCTCCCTACCCCCTCCGGATGATGCAGAATCAATTCTTTCCCATCCAGGACGTTGGCCAGACTTTGTACTCCTCCCAGCTCCCGTTGGATGCAGCCGGTGTCTCATGGGCTGCGTGGAGGGGACAGCCTCTAGCTGGACAACCTCAGGAGAGCCACCTCCACCTCACTCCTCCCCCAGAAACACAGGCTTCTCCCACCCAGCCTTCCCTCCACCCCTGCGGCTGACCTGCAGTTCAGGTACCCTCCAGGAAGAGTAACATTTCCACAAAGGAAAACATGTCTAATTTTGCTCTCTTTTCTGCAAAATACCATGCACAGGGAAGAGCTACGCCCGCTTCCACCCTGGCCGGGGAAGAGCCGTGCCCAGAGCATCCTGCTTGTGGGCACGTCTGCGGGCACCACCGGCATCTTTAGTTATTATAAAATGCCAGCCCCGAGCGGGGAAACACCGACTTCGTTCCTGACAGGGTGTGCATAGGTGTTGGTGCCAAATCCACAAGTTAATTAAAAACTCTATTTTCTATGGGAAAACAACACGGCCAGCATAATAGAGCTATAATTATATCCAGGTTTCCACTGGCAACTTGTTAATTGAATCTTACTCGGTTTCTTAAAGGAGAGCAGGGCTGCTGTCACGCCCTCTTTCCTTCCCGCTGCTGCAATTTCTCCAGCAATATTCGCACCGAAATGTCAATACGTTTGTGTCCCTGCTCTAAAAGGGGCTCGGCACAATGTTGGGTGACACACACCGGCCTGAAAAGAAGCTGCTCTGCCGCACGGCAAATCACTACATATGTAATTACCTACCTTGTTTTATATAGAGCATCAAAAATGAAAATATGGTAAGTCTCATCTCTCCTCAGCCCTCTCTGTCACCATGGCAACTGGACATTGTCTCTTCCCCCTCCCC